>NC_053027.1:446671832-446788274 GCF_003073215.2 Triticum urartu
GCTGAGAGCTTGTGCGCTAGATTACGGATCTAGTTGGGATGATAATTTGCCATATGCAGAGTTCTCTTACAACAACAGTTATCAAACCAGTTTAAAGATGGCCCCTTTTGAAGCCTTGTACGGAAGAAGGTGCAGGACACCGTTGTCATGGGACGAAGTTGGAGACCGCCAATTGTTTGGACATGACTTGATTAAAGAGTCTGAACAGAAGGTGAAGTTGATTCACGATAGGCTCAAGGTAGCCCAGTCCAGACAGAAGAGTTATTCGGATTCTAAACGCAAGGAGACAGTTTACAAAGTTGGAGGTAGAGCTTATCTTCGAGTATCACCACTTCGGGGAACAAAGCGTTTTGGAGTTAAAGGGGAGTTAGCGCCACGATTTGTAGGACCCTATCGAGTTTTGGAATGTATGGGAGAAGTGGCGTACAAGTTGGACTTGCCTGAAGGATTGTCAGGAGTTCATGATGTGTTCCACGTATCTCAGTTAAAGAAGTGTCACGCGGAGATGGCTGACATACCGTTGAGAGACACAGTGCCATTGGAAACAATTCAGTTGGATAACGATTTGACCTACGAGGAGAAACCAATTAAGATCCTCGAGTTTGCCAGCCGAGTTACCCGCAGCAAGGTTATCAAGTTTAGCAAAGTTCAGTGGAGCCACCACACAGAGGATGAAGCCACCTGGGAACGAGAAGAAGATTTTCTCAAGGACCACCCTCACCTATTTTCTAGCCAACCCGAATCTCGAGGGCGAGATTCATCTTAAGGGGGTAGGTTTGTAACATCCCAAATTTTCAATTTGGAATGTTATACATTAGATCATCATTGCATATCATATTTTATTTTGCATTTTGGTTGATCCTAGAAATTCTATGCAACTCAATGACCAACGGAGAGAGTTGGGGATTTCCTTATTTTCATATTTGAGTTCTCTCAAATTTTGAGAATAGGATCATTTGATTTTATTTATTTTATCATCAATTATTTCTATTACAAAAATATGAGAGAGGGAATAAAATGACTTTCCTAAAATAAAGAAATATTGAGGATTTAATAATAAAATCAGATAAGATTTTATTACGGAGTTTTTCGGTATTTTATTTGAATTTAGGAAAAATGTGCGTTTTTCAAAATTGCATTTAGGTCCCAAATAAATATTCACCTTGTG
Organism: Triticum urartu; assembly: GCF_003073215.2. NCBI lineage: Eukaryota > Viridiplantae > Streptophyta > Magnoliopsida > Poales > Poaceae > Triticum > Triticum urartu. The sequence continues at coordinate 446,673,001 of NC_053027.1, forward strand.
CGGCTTGATTTTAGAAGCCCGTGAAAATTTATTTCGGAATTTTTGCAGTCCGTTTAGTATTTCTTTTTATTTTTCTTCTGAGCGAAATAATTAAACAAAAATAAAAAAAGTGAACCGACCTAACCGGGCCGTGTCCGTCCGAGACTCTGGCCCGGCAGGCTTTAAAAGCCGGCCCAGTCCCCCCGGGAGAAACCCTAGCCGCCCAGCCCCGCCCACGTGCCACAGCCGCTGCCCACGCGCCGCCGCCGCCGCCGGACGCCGCCGCCGAGGTTCGCCGCCGCCCCGACTTCCGTGCCATCGGTTTAAAAAAAATTAGATCGGTTTTCCCGTCGTTTTTTTTAGTTTTGGTTTTTTTAAATAGATCGGTTTTTCCGGTTTATTTAAGTAGTGAGCATTCGTCCGTTCGTTCATTCTAGCGAGCGTTCGTCGTTTTTCTTTTTGTCGGATTAAATCTGCGATTTTTCTGACCGCGATTCCTGATCCGATTTTCGTTTTAGTATAACTTTTCACTTGTTTATCGGAATCAGGCGATTCAAGCGCCTAGAGTTTCGTGTCGAAACCCTCTATCCATTTAACCAACTTAAAAAAGATTTTGCTACTGTAAATTTTGCCCTAGATCCAGATTACTAGAATGAAGTTGTTTTTCTTTCGCCGTTTGACTTTCGTTGCTTCGTTTGATTTGTTTCTTTTTGCCAACCAGAGTTCTTAAGTTGAACCTTCTGGTTAGATCTCTTATTTGAGTTTTACCCGTGCATTAGATGAGTTCTTATTGTATGCTTGTTTGTTTGTCTGCGATAGAATACCCGGAGTGCGCCGCCTGTTACTTCGAATCGTTAGGTTTCGCGGATTATCAGCAAGGCAAGTAACACTTTGATCATACCTTTTCTACTACCCAGTTTTATTGCATTAGATCAATCCTCACACATTGCATGATTAGGATCTAATTAAATTGTGGGATGGGAAGTAGATGAGGTAGAACCTATTACCTGTTTATTATCAAACCTTTGGGAGTTACTTCTATGTTTGCTTATTATGCCATGCTATGCTAGTAGACGTGGATTGGGTGAGTGATATCCATGACAGATGTGAGTTTTGTTAATTAATGGTTTATCTAAGGTGGCAACTTAAACACACATCTGGGTGGATTGAGGCACCTGGGTATTCCAGGACTTGCCTGTTTTCTTTTGGACCGCCACCCAGGCTCAAAGGGATCATGAGACTATTCATACTAGAAACTTCCGTGTGCAGCCACAAGTTATTATGGGCTCTAGCATAGTTGACTAAGTCGTGCGAACTCTTACAGTGGTAGACTAGCAGATGTAGGGGATGTAGGTGGTACGGTCTACCCGATCGTAAGGTGCTAGCGCTTCTGAAAGACTATGTCTCGGTCATCCGTCTTCTAAAACACCATGTAGTGCGAGAAACCAAACGGAGGCGATCGAGTCTTGTGGGGAAAAGTGCGCAAACCTCTGCAGAGTGTAATAAACTAATCATGGTTAGCCATTTCCCCGGTTATGGACATCTTGAGTATCTAGTACTTGGATTATCATGTGAATCTCAACATGTTACTCTAAATTAATTTTGTTGGGTTATGTTTAAAGATGATGTTTAATTGGGATTGAGAATGTCGTCAACCATTCTCAATGTTTGACAACTACCATGATAGTAATTAAATTTATTCCTTTGAAGTAGGGAAAATTGGCTTTGCGCAAAACTGTAACCACAGAGCTTTCCACCAGCCATATATGCATATAGTATAGCTGTTTCATTCCATTACTCTCTACGTGTTACCTTGCCAGGATATTCCATGTGCTGACCCGTTTCGGGCTGCAACGTTAATGTTGCAGACTTTTCAGACGACGATTAAGGAGTTTTTAGGTCGTGGTTCTATACTCAGTGATGCCATTGGAGTTGATGGACTCACTTCTCTTCCAAGCCTTCTGTTGTTATCGTTATTAGATGGCCTTAAGCCATATTTATTTGTAATAAGTTCTCTATGGAGACACTCGATGTAATAATTGTGTGATTGCTACTCTGCTATAAATCCTCCGAGTACTGTGTGGTGTCAGCATTACTGATCCAGGGATGACACCGGAGCACAGAGATCAGACTGTTTGAGGTCTGGTCGCTACATTTTTCTCCTGCTTAGTAATAAATAAATTATTTAGTTTCTGTTTTGGTTGTGCTTTTTGTGTTTAATTAGTGTTTGTGCCAAGTAGAACCATTGGGAAGACTTGGGGAAAGTCTTGTTGAACTTGCTGTAAAAAACAGAAACTTTACCGCTCACGAGAACTGCTGTCATTTTTATTTGAAGAGTGCTATTTAGTTAATTATTTTTGCAGATGATTAATAGAGAAATTCCTCACGTCCATAAATTTATTTTAGAATTTTTGGGGTTCCAGATCTTGCTCTAGCTACAGATTACTACAGACTGTTCTGTTTTTTACAGATTCTGTTTTTCGTGTGTTGTCTGCTTATTTTGATGAAACTATGGCTAGTAAAATAGTTTATAATCCATAGAGAAGTTGGAATACAGTAGGTTTAATACCAATATAAATAAGGAATGAGTTCATTACAGTACCTTGAAGTGGTCTTTTGTTTTCTTTCGCTAACGGAGCTCACGAGTTTTCTATTTTGAGTTTTATGTTGTGAAGTTTTCAAGTTTTGGGTGAATTCTTTTGATGGATTATGGAACAAGGAGTGGCAAGGGCCTAAGCTTGGGGATGCCCATGGCACCCCAAAGATAATCCAAGGACACCAAGAATTCAAAGCTTGGGGATGCCCCGGGAGGCATCCCCTCTTTCGTCCACTTCCATTGGTAATTTACTTGGAGCTATATTTTTAATCACCGACATGATATGTGTTTTGCTTGGAGCATCTTGTATTATTTGTGTATTTTTGTCTTAGTATGCCAGAATCATCCTTGGTGTACACACATTTTGAGAGAGCCATACATGAATTAAAATTTGATAGAATACTCTATGTGCTTCACTTATATCTTTTGAGCTAAGTAGTTTTGCTCTATGTGCTTCACTTATACCTTTTGAGTGTTATAATTTTGCTATATGTGCTTCACTTAGATCTTTTAGAGCATGGTGGTGGATTTGTTTTAAAGAAACTATTGATCTCTCATGCTTCACTTAAATTATTTTGAGAGTCTTAATAGCATGGTAATTTGATTAATAATAATATGCTTGGTGTTCAAGATTTGTGATAATTTCTTTGGATTGTGTTGAATACTAAGAAAAGATTGAAGCATGATAATTGTTTTGAGATATGGAGGTGATAATATTAAAGTCATGCTAGTTGAGCAGTTGTGAATTTAAAGAATATTTGTGTTAAAGTTTGTGATTCCCGTAGCATGCACGTATGGTGAACCGTTATGTGATGAAGTCGGAGCATGATTTATTTATTGATTGTCTTCCTTATGAGTGGCGGCCGGGGACAAGCGATGGTCTTTTCCTACCAATCTATCCCCCTAGGAGCATGCGCGTAATACTTTGCTTTGATAACTTCTAGATTTTTGCAATAAGTGTATGAGTTCTTTATGACTAATGTTGAGTCCATGGATTATACGCACTCTCACCCTTCCACCTTTGCTAGCCTCTCTAATACCGCGCACTTTTCGCCGGTATCATACACCTACCATATACCTTCCTCAAAACAGCCACCATACCTACCTATTATGGCATTTCCATAGCCATTCCGAGATATATTGCCATGCAACTTTCCACCGTTCCGTTCATGACACATTCCATCATTGTCATATTGCATATCCCGGTACACCGCGAGATGCATTCACATAGAGTCATATTTTCTTCTAAGTATCGAGTTGTAATTGTTGAGTTGTAAGAAAAATAAAAGTGTGATGATCATCATTATTAGAGCATTGTCCCAGTGCGGAAAGGATGATGGAGACTATGATTCCCCCATAAGTCGGGATGAGACTCCGGACGAAAAATAAATAAAAGAGGCCAAAGAAGCCCAAATAAAAAATAAAGAAAAGAGGCCATAAAACCAAAAAAAGAGAAAAGGCCCAAATAAAAAAAATGATGAGATAAAAAGAGAGAAGGGACAATGTTACTGTCCTTTTACCACACTTGTGCTTCAAAGTAGCACCATGATCTTCATAGTAGAGAGTCTCTCATGTTATCACTTTCATATACTAGTGGGAATTTTACATTATAGAACTTGGCTTGTATATTCCAATGATGGGCTTCCTCAAATTGCCCTAGGTCTTCATGAGCAAGAAAGTTGGATGCACACCCACTTAGTTTATTTTTGAGCTTTCATATACTTATAGCTCTAGTGCATCCGTTGCATGGCAATCCCTACTCACTCACATTGATATCTATTGATGGGCATCTCCATAGCCTGTTGATACGCCTAGTTGATGTGAGACTATCTTCTCCTTTTTGTCTTCTCCAAAACCACCATTCTATTCCACCTATAGTGCTATATCCATGGCCCACGCTCATGTATTGCGTGAAGATTGAAAAAGTTTTGAAAAAGTTAGAGTATGAAACAATTGCTTGGCTTGTCATCGGGGTTGTGCATGATTTAAATATTTTGTGTGGTGGAGATAGAGCATAGCCAGACTATATGATTTTGTAGGGATAACTTTCTTTGGCCATGTTATTTTGAGAAGACATAATTGCTTTGTTAGTATGCTTGAAGTATTATTATTTTTATGTCAATATAAACTTTTGTCTTGAATCTTTCTAATCTGATTAGTCATACCACAATTAAGAAGATTTGCACTAAAATTATGCCAAGTAGCACTCTGCATCAAAAATTCTCTTTTTATCATTTACCTACTCGAGGACGAGCAGGAATCAAGCTTGGGGATGCCTGATACGTCTCCAACGTATCTATAATTTTTGATTGCTCCATGCTATATTATCTACTGTTTTGGACTATATTGGGCTTTATTTTCCATTTTATATTATTTTTGGGACTATCCTATTAACCGGAGGCCCAACCCAAAATTGTTGTTTTTTGCCTATTTCAGTGTTTCAGAGAAACAGAATATCAAACGGAGTCCAAACGGAATAAAATCTTCGGGAACGTGATTTTCTCACCGAACGTGATCTAGTAGACTTGGACCCTACTCCAAGGAGTCAAAGAGGAGGTCACGAGGGTGGGGGGGCGCCCCCCCTAGGGCACACCCCTGCCTCGTGGGCCCCTCGGTGCTCCACCGACGTACTCCTACCTCCTATATATACACATGTACCCCCAAACGATCAGAACAGGAGCCAAAAACCTAATTCCACCGCCGCAACTTTCTGTATCCACGAGATCCCATCTTGGGGCCTGTTCCGGAGCTCTGCCGGAAGAGGGCTGTCATCACGGAGGGCTTCTACATCATCCTAGCCCCTCCGATGAAGTGTGAGTAGTTTACCTCAGACCTTCGGGTCCATAGTTAGTAGCTAGATGGCTTCTTCTCTCTTTTTGGATCTCAATACAAAGTTCTCCCCCTCTCTTGTGGAGATCTATTTGATGTAATCTTCTTTTTGCGGTGTGTTTGTTGAGACCGATGAATTGTGGGTTTATGATCAAGTCTATCTATGAATAATATTTGAATCTTCTCTGAATTGCCACCATACCTACCTATTATGGCATTTCCATAGCCATTCCGAGATATATTGCCATGCAACTTTCCACCGTTCCATTATATGACACGCTTCATCATTGTCATATTGCTTGCATGATCATGTAGTTGACATCGTATTTGTGGCAAAGCCACCGTTCATAATTCTTTCATACATGTCACATTGCACATCCCGGTACACCGCCGGAGGCATTCATATAGAGTCATATGTTCTAAGTATCGAGTTGTAATTCTTGAGTTGTAAGTAAATAAAAGTGTGATGATCATCATTATTAGAGCATTGTCCCAGTGAGGAAAGGATGATGGAGACTATGATTCCCCCACAAGTCGGGATGAGACTCCGGACAAAAAATAAATAAATAAAAGAGGCCAAAGAAGCCCAAATAAAAAAGAGAAAAAAGAGGCCATAAAAAAAGAAAGGAAAAAATGAGAGAAAAAGAGAGAAGGGACAATGCTACTATCCTTTTACCACACTTGTGCTTCAAAGTAGCACCATGATCTTCATGATAGAGAGTCTCCTATGTTCCACTTTCATATACTAGTGGGAATTTCATTATAGAACTTGGCTTGTATATTCCAATGATGGGCTTCCTCAAAATGCCCTAGGTCTTCGTGAGCAAGCGAGTTGGATGCACACCCACTTAGTTTCTTTTGTTGAGCTTTCATATACTTATAGCTCTAGTGCATCCGTTGCATGGCAATCCCTACTCACTCACATTGATATCTATTGATGGGCATCTCCATAGCCCGTTGATACGCCTAGTTGATGTGAGACTATCTTCTCCTTTTTGTCTTCTCCACAACCACCATTCTATTCCACCTAGTGCATATCCATGGCTCACGCTCATGTATTGCGTGAAGATTGAAAAAGTTTGAGAACATCAAAAGTATGAAACAATTGCTTGGCTTGTCATCGGGGTTGTGCATGATTTAAATATTTTGTGTGGTGAAGATGGAGCATAGCTAGACTATATGATTTTGTAGGGATACTTTCTTTGGCCATGTTATTTTGAGAAGACATGATTGCTTAGTTAGTATGCTTGAAGTATTATTATTTTTATGTCAAATATAAACTTTTGTCTTGAATCTATGGATCTGAATATTCATGACCACAATAAGAAATTACATTTGAAATTATGCCAAGTAGCACCACATCAAAAATTCTGTTTTTATCATTTACCTACTCGAGGACGAGCAGGAATTAAGCTTGGGGATACATACGTCTCCAACGTATCTATAATTTTTGATTTCTCCATGCTATATTATCTACCAACGTATCTATAATTTTTGATTTCTCCATGCTATATTATCTACTGTCTTGGATGTTTATGGGCTTTATTATACACTTTTATATCATTTTTGGGACTAACCTATTAACCCAAAGCCAAGTGCCAGTTTCTGTTTTTACCCTGTTTTAGGGTTTCCAAGAAAAGGAAAATCAAACGGAGTCCAATTGACCTGAAACTTCACGGAACTCATTTTTGGAAGGAAAGAATCCCAGAAGACTTGGAGTGCACGTCAGGGGGTCTACGAGGAGGCCACGAGGCAGGGAGCGCGCCCACCCCCTGGTGCGCCCTCCACCCTCGTGGGCCCCTCGTGGCTCCCCTAACGTATTTCTTCCGCTTATATATCTCCATATACCCTAAAACTTCCAGGGAGCACAATCAATCGGGAGTTCCGCTGCCAGAAGCCTCCGTAGCCACCGAAAGCCAATCTAGACCCGTTCCGGCACCCTGCCAGAGGGGGAATCCTTCTCCGGTGGCCATCTTCATCATCCCGGTGCTCTCCATGACGAGGAGGGAGTAGTTCTCCCTCGGGGCTGAGGGTATGTACTAGTAGCTGTGTGTTTGATCTCTCTCTCTCTCTCTCTCTCGTGTTCTTGAGGTGATACGATCTTGATGTATCGCGAGCTTTGCTATTATATTTGGATCCTATGATGTTTTCTCCCCCCTCTACTCTCTTGTAATGGATTGAGTTTCCCCTTTGAAGTTATATTATCAGATTGAGTCTTTAAAGATTTGAGAACACTTGATGTATGTCTTGCCGTGCGTATCTGTGGTATCAATGGGATATCACGTGATTCACTTGATGTATGTTTTGGTGATCAACTTGCAGGTTCCGCCCATGAACCTATGCATAGGGGTTGGCACATGTTTTCGTCGTGATTCTCCAGTAGAAACTTTGGGGCACTCTTTGAGGTTCTATGTGTTGGTTGAATAGATGAATCTGAGATTGTGTGATGTATATCGTATAATAATACCCTTGTATACTTGAGGTGACATTGGAGTATCTAGGTGACATTAGGGTTTTGGTTTATTTGTGTCTTAAGGTGTTATTCTAGTACGAACTCTAGGGCTGTTTGTGACACTTATAGGAATAGCCCAACGGATTGATTGGAAAGAATAACTTTGAGGTGGTTTTGTACCCTGCCATAATCTCTTCGTTTGTTCTCCGCTATTAGTGACTTTGGAGTGACTCTTTGTTGCATGTTGAGGATAGTTATGTGATCCAATTATGTTAGTATTGTTGAGGGAACTTGCACAAGCGAAAGTATGAACCCTAGGCCTTGTTTCAACACATTGCAATACCGTTTACACTCACTTTTATCATTAGTTACCTTTCTGTTTTTATATTTTCAGATTACAAAAACCATTATCTACTATCCATATTGCACTTGTATTACCATCTCTTCGCCGAACTAGTGCACCTATACAATTTACCATTGTATTGGGTGTGTTGGGGACACAAGAGACTCTTTGTTATTTGGTTGCAGGGTTGCTTGAGAGAGACCATCTTCATCCTACGCCTCCTACGGATTGATAAAACTTAGGTCATCCACTTGAGGGAAATTTTCTACTATCCTACAAACCTCTGCACTTGGACGCCCAACAACGTCTACAAGAAGAAGGTTGTGTAGTAGACCTCACCATACTCTTACCTAGACTCCAAGTTGGTGCATCAAAGGAAAACTCTATGGGTTTAGTGACTGGCGTGAACGTCCTTCCTGGAACTTGAACTCGAATCATCCATCGCACCTCTTCTGGTAAAGTGGCGTATAGGTCCCGGTGAAGATTAGTATTCCAATGTTCAGGTACTTAGTGACTTCCTTCAAGTGTGGTCCAAAAGGTGTGTCTTCATTCGGTTGTGCAAACATGTTCCTCGAGTCCACCATCCTAAAGATTAGAAAATGGAAAGGTGTCAGAAATAAGTAGAGAAGAGTGGCCTATGGCTTTTCTTAGTGGTCGTATCCTACATTCAACTTGGCTCTGATACCATCTTGTAGCGACCCGACCTCAAACGGTCAAGTCTCTGTGCTTCAGTGTCATCCCTGGATCGGTAATGCTGACACACATAGTACTCGAAGGATTTATAACAGAGTGGCAATCACACACTTATTACATTGAATGTATCAAGAGAGAACTTACTACAATAAATATGGCTTAAGGCCATCTAATACGATAACAGCGAAAGGCTTGGAAGATAAAGTGAGTCCATCAACTCCAACGGCATAGCTGAGTGCATGATAAACGACCTATCACACCTTACTCCTCGCTTGAAAAGTCTGCTACATGATACGTCGTAGCCCGAAAATGGGCCAGCACATGGAATATGCTGGCAAGATAACACAGTAGAGCAATGAACAAGTAAAGGCTATCACTACATGCATATGAGGCTGGTGGAGGCTGTATGGTTAATATGTTTTGCGAAAAAGCCATTTTTTCCCTGCAAAAAAGGAATATATTTCATTTAACTATCATGGTAGTTGAACAATATTGAGAAGGTTCCTCCAACTTAATCCCAATTAAAATTAATTATCAACCCAACAAATTAATTTAGAGTGATGAGATCCATATGATAATCCAAAAACCAGATACTCAAGATGTCCACAACTGGGGACACGGCTAACCATGATTAGTTTATACACTCTGCAGAGGTTTGTGCACTTTTCCCCACAAGACTCGATCTCCTCCGTTGGATTTCTCGCACTACAGGGTGTTTGAGAAACGGATGACCGAGACACAATCTTTCAGAAGCATTTTCTCTCTACTCCGGGCGGACCGGTACACCTACAATCCCCTACATCTGCTAGTCCACCTCTTCAAGAGCTTACGCAACTTACTCAACTATGCCAGAGCCCATAATGGCTTATGGCTGCACATGGAAGTTTCTAGCATGAATAGTCTTATGATCCCTTTGAGCCTGGGTGGCGGACCGTCGGATGATCACACGGGTACTCCGGGATATCCTAGGACAACACTGGATTGTCCAGGTACCCACAAGCAATCCACCCAGATGTGTATTAAAGTTGCAACCTTAAGTTGAACCATTAATTGACAACTCACATCTGTTATGGATACACTCAAACCCAATCCACATCTACGAGCATAGCATGGCAATATAAGCATAACGTAGAAGTAACTCCCAAGGGTTTGATAACAAAACAGGTAATAGGTTCTACCTCATTATCTACTTCCCAGACCGACATGTTAAGAGATCCTACTCATGCAATGTGTGAAGGTTGAAATTAATGCATAAAAACTGGGTGATGAAGGGTATGATCAAAGTGTTACTTGCCTTGCTGACGATTTGAATATCCTAAAGAATCATAGTAGCACGCTTCGCACTCCAAGTGTTCTATCGCAAACAAACAATAGCATACATAAGAAATCAAGCAAGGATGCACGGGTAAATCTCAAATAATAAGATCTAACCAGAAAGTTCAACTAAAGAGCTCCGGTTTACAAAAAGAATCAAATCAGACGGAGCAACGAAACTCAAACTGCGAAAAAACAAGATTCATAATCTGGACTAAAGTCAAATTTTACAGTACCAAAATCTTGTTCAAGTTGGTTAAACATAAAGAGGGATTCGAGAGGAAGATCCAGGCGCTTGAATTGCCTGATTCCGATAAACGAGCGAAAAGAAAAACTAAAAATAAGATCAGGGCAGAAATCGTGATCGAAAATAATCGCGGAACCCTAGAAAAAGAAAAATTGACGAACAGGGTAACAAACAAACGTTCGCTGTCTGTAACTAACGGATAAACTGCGTTCGTTAAAACGAACATGCGGACGAACGTTCGCAAAATAAATAAACGGAGAAAACTGATCTAATTAAAAAAAAGATCTAGATTTACGAAAACCAATCGTTTAAAAAAAAACCCGACGGTTACCTCGTAGAATGGGACGGCGGAGGCGGCGTACTCCAGCAGCGGCGTCCAGCGGGGCTCGGCTAGGGTTTGGCGGATCGGGGCGGGGTTGGTGGCTTGGGCCTCGGCCTTTTAAGAGGCCGACCGGGTCGGTGTCCCAGGCGGACACGGCCTAGTAAGGCGGTTTGTTTTTTTAAATCCGATGCGTAGAAAAATGAAGAAAAGAAATACTAAACAGACTCCAAAAATCCTAAGATAAATTTTCCCCGTCCTCTAAAAATATGCCGGACAAGGTGAACATTTATTTGGGCCTCTAATGCAACTTTGAAAAACGCATATTTTTCCTAATTCAAATAAGATAGCGATAAAACCCCAAATAAAAATACAAATTGATTTTAATATTTTTCCTCCAACATTTAATTTATTTCAGAGAATTCATATTATCTCCTCTCATATAATTTTAATTTGAAATATTTTTGGGGAGAAAAATAATTTAAACCAAAGTGATCCTTGTTTCAATATTTGATAAAACTCAAATATGAGAACGAGGGATAATCCCCAACTCTCTCCGAGGGTCCTTGAGTTGCTTAGGATTTCGAGGATCACAAAATGAAATGAAATAAAATATGATATGCAAGAATGACCTATGTATAACATTCCAAATTGAAAATTTGGGATGTTACATCTAGCTCGGCTTCTCTCTGTTCGTACATACGCACTCGAGGTGAGTCATGAATAATATCGCAGGGTAACACTGCTTCCGCACCGTACACCATGAAGAAGGGTGTATATCCGGTAGTGCAGTTGGGCATGGTCCGTAGCCCCCACAGTACGGAGTCAAGTTCCTCCACCCAGTGCTTGTCTGATTCCTTCAAAGACCGCACTAGTCTGGGTTTGATGCCGCTCATAATAAGACCATTAGCCCGTTCAACTTGACCGTTTGTCTGCGGGTGATAGACAGAGGTGTAATCGAGCTTAATGCCTAGATTAGCGCACCAGGTTTTCACCTCATCGACTGTAAATTGGAGCCATTATTGGCGATTATACTGTGTGGGACACCGTAATGGTGTACCACGTCGGATATGAAATCTATCACTGGCCCCGCTTCGGCCGTTTTGACTAGTTTGGCCACTATCCACTTAGTGAATTTATCTACCATGACTAGCAGATACTTTCTCTTATGACTTCCCACTTTAAGGGGTCCGACCATATCAAGCCCCCAGACCGCAAAAGGCCAAGTGATGGGGATTGTTTGTAAGGCAGTGGTGGGCATATGGCTTTGGTTGGCAAAGAATTGGCATCCGACGCAATGTTGGAGAAGGTCCTGTGCATCTGCTCGTGCCGTCGGCCAATAAAACCCTGTACGGAAGGCCTTGCTAACAAGGGCCTGAGCTGGGGCGTGGTGACTGCCGAGTCCTTGTAGAGCGGTAGCACTTTTCTTATAGAGCTCTCCATCATGAACCTTGTAGGCTTTTGAACGCTGGACAGCGGGCCTCATTCTGGTCCTCAGGAAGTTCCTTCCTGTTAAGGTAGGCTAGGAAGGGTTCAGTCCATGGGGCAATGACTGCCATGATGAGATGCGCCGACGGTGTTATTTCGGTGGCTGAGCCCCCAACGGCGTCGGTGTTTCCGGAATCTGGGGTTATGTTTGGATCTGGACTAGTAGTGCCATTTTCCCCCTGCCACACCACGGATGGCTTAAAAAGCCTTTCCAGAAAGATATTAGGTGGGACGGGGTTGCGCTTAGCGCCGATACAAGCAAGAACATCCGCCGCTTGATTACTTTCTCGAGACACATGATGGAACTCGAGCCCCTAGAATCGGGCCGACATTTTTATGATTGTGTTACGATACGCTGCCATCTTCGGATCTTTGGTGTCGAAGTCTCCATTTATTTGAGATATTGCCAGGTTTGAGTCCCCGCGCACCTCTAGGCATTGTATCCCCATGGAGACACCCATCCGGAGACCATGTACTAAGGCCTCGTATTCGGCTGCGTTATTGGAGTCTGTGTACAGTATTTGGAGGACATACTGAATGACATCTCTAGTAGGGGACGTTAAAATGACGCCCGCTCCTAACCCTGCCAGCATTTTGGAGCCATCGAAATACATGACCCAATTGGAGTATGTGCCGTACTCTTTAGGGAGTTCGGCCTCTGTCCATTCGGTGACGAAGTCGGCCAGCACCTGGGATTTGATAGCTCGACGTGGTTTATATGTAATGTCAAATGGGAGGAGCTCGATGGCCCATTTGGCGATCTGGCCCATAGCATCGCGGTTGTTTATAATGTCATTGAGTGGTACTTTGGAGGCCACTATGATCGAACACTCCTGAAAATAGTGACGGAGCTTTCGGGATGCCATGAAGACCGCGTATGCTATCTTTTGATAATGAGGGTATCGGGATTTGCATGGTGTAAGGACAGTAGATATGTAGTATACTGGCTTCTGAAGCGGGAATTTATGCCCGTCCTGTTCTCGTTCAATAATGAGTGCGACGCTCACCACCTGATGTGTTGCCGATATGTATAATAACATCAGTTCACCGGCGTTTGGTGCGGCCAGGATTGGATTGCTCACAAGCAGGGCTTTTATTTCCTCCAGTCCGGCTATTGCCGTGTCCGTCCACTCGAAGTGGTCGGTTCACCGTAGAAGGCGATAGAGTGGCAGTGCCTTTTCTCCCAATCTGGAGATAATGCGGCTTAGAGCTACTACGCAACCCGCAAGCTTTTGAACTTGTTTAAGGTCTGTTGGCTTAGCCAATTGTGACAAAGCTCGGACTTTGGCTGGGTTTGCCTCAATTCCTCTATTGGAAACGATGAAGCCCAGTAGCTTTCCAGCAGGGACGCTGAAAACTCATTTTTCCGGATTGAGCTTAGTGTCATACACGCGGAGGTTGTCGAATGTGAGACTTAAATCATCTATTAGTGTTTTGACGTGCCTAGTTTTGATGAAGACGTCGTCCACATAAGCTTCAACTGTTTTGCCGATCTGTTTCTCCAGGCATGTTTGAATCATGCGTTGGTATGTGGCGCCAGCGTTCTTGAGCCTGAAGGGCATGGTGTTGAAGCAGAATGGCCCATACGGGGTGATGAATCCTGTTGCAGCTTGGTCGGATTCCTTCATTTTGATTTGATGGTATCCGGAATATGCGTCAAGAAAACATAGTGAGTCGTGTCCTGCGGTGGCGTCAATGATTATTTGATCGATGCAGGGGAGGAGGAAGTGATCCTTGGGTCATGCCTTGTTGAGGTCTTTGAAATCGACGCACAAACGCCAGGATTTGTCCTTCTTTGGTACCATCACCAAATTTGCTAGCCAGTCCAGATGTTTTATTTCTCTAATGAATCCGACCTCGATTAACTTGGCTAGCTCTTCCCCTATAGCCTGGCGTTTGGGTTCGGAAAAGGGCCACAGTGCTTGCTTGACCGGCTTTTGTCCCTTCAATATATTGAGGCTATGTCCGGCCAACTCGCGTGGGATTCCTGGCATATCGGAAGGGTGCCAGGTGATACGTCCGTTTTGCATCATGATTTTATATCGATATTTATTGCATTATGGGTTGTTATTACACATTATGTCACAATACTTATGCCTATTCTCTCTTATTTTACAAGGTTTACATAAAGAGGGAGAATGCCGGCAGCTGGGATTCTGGGCTGGAAAAGGAGCAAATATTAGAGACCTATTCTGCACAGCTCCAAAAGTCCTAAAACTTCACGGAAGTCATTTTCAGAATATATAAAAAATACTAAGCACAAGAAGTTTCGGAGGGGGGCCACACCCTGGCCACGAGGGTGGGGGCGCGCCCTACCCCCTGGGCGCGCCCCCTGCTTCGTGGGCCCCCGGTGGCCCTCCGATGCCCATCTTCTGCTATATGGAGTCTTTCGATGAGAACAAAATCATAAGAAAGCTTTCGGGATGAGACTCCGCCACCATGAGGCGGAACCAATCTAGGGCTCCGGCGGAGCTGTTCTGCCGGGGACACTTCCCTCCGGGAGGGAGAAATCATCGCCATCGTCATCACCAACGATCCTCTCATCGGGAGGGGGTCAATCTCCATCAACATCTTCACCAGCACCATCTCCTCTCAAACCCTAGTTCATCTCTTGTATCCAATTCTTGTCTCCATGTCTGGGATTGGTACCTATGGGTTGCTAGTAGTGTTGATTACTCCTTGTAGTTGATGCTAGTTGGTTTATTTGGTGGAACACCATATGTTTAGATCCTATATGCATATTAATACCCCTGTGATTATGAACACGAATATTCTTTGTGAGTAGTTACGTTTGTTCCTGAGGACATGGGAGAAGTCTTGCTATTAGTAGTCATGTGAATTTGGTATTCATTCGATATTTTCACGAGATGTATGTTGTCTCTCCTCTAGTGGTGTTATGTGAACGTGGACTACATGACACTTCACCATTATTTGGGCCTAGAGGAAGGCATTGGGAAGTAATAAGTAGATGATGGGTTGCTAGAGTGACAGAAGCTTAAACCCTAGTTTATGCGTTGCTTCATAAGGGGCTGATTTGGATCCACATGCTTCATGCTATGGTTAGGTTTACCGTCGGTGTCAAACCCGGCGGATCTCGGGAAGGGGGACCCGAACTGTGCGTCTAAGGCGGATGGTAACAGTAGGCGGGGAACATGATGTTTACCCAGGTTCGGGCCCTCTCGATGGAGGTAATACCCTACGTCCTACTTGATTGATCTTGATGATATGAGTATTACAAGAGTTGATCTACCACGAGATCGTAGAGGCTAAACCATAGAAGCTAGCCTATGGTATGATTTTAGGTTGTCCTACGGACTAAACCCACCGGTTTATATAGACACCGAAGGGGGCTAGGGTTTCACAAAGTCGGTTACAAGGGAGGAGATCTACATATCCGTATTGCCAAGCTTTCCTTCCACGCCAAGGAGAGTCCCATCCGGACACAGGACGAAGTCTTCAATCTTGTATCTTCAATCTTGTATCTTGAACCATGAAGATACGAGATTGAAGACTTCGTCCCGTGTCCGGATGGGACTCTACTTGGCGTGGAAGGCAAGCTAGGCAATATGGATATGTATATCTCCTCCTTTGTAACCGACCTTGTGTAACCCTAGCCCCTTCCGGTGTCTATATAAACTGGAGGGTTTAGTCCGTAGGACAACATACAATCATACCTTAAGCTAGATTCTATAGTTTAGCCTCTACGATCTCGTGGTAGATCAACTCTTGTAATACTCATATCATCAAGATCAATCAAGCAGGACGTAGGGTATTACCTCCATCGAGAGGGCCCGAACCTGGGTAAAACATCGTGTCCCCTGCCTCCTGTTACCATCCGCCTTAGACGCACAGTTCGGGAGCCCCTACCCGAGATCCGCCGGTTTTGACACCGACATTGGTGCTTTCATTGAGAGTTCCTCTGTGTCGTCATATTTAGGCTTGATGGCTCCTTCAATCATCGATAGCAATGTAGTTCAGGGTGAGACTTTTCTCTCCGGACAGATCTTTGTGTTCGGCGGCTTCGCACTGCGGGCCAACTCGCTTGGCCATCTGGAGCAGATCGAGAGTTACTCCCCTGGCCACCAGGTCAGGTTGGGAAGCTTAAACTACACGGCCGATATCCGCGGAGACTTGATCTTCGACGGATTCGAGCCCCTGCCTTGTGCGCCACACGGTCATGATGAGTATGATTTAGCTCTACCATCGGACAATGTTCAGGAGATCGCACCGGCAACCGCTGCGACCCTCTATTCGGAACCTGTTGCACAATCCATGGACGGGTGAATAGACCCCGCCACAGAGGCCGTATCCTCAGCGACGATCGAGCCGAATATCGACCTTACCCTTCACGAGAGCCGTGATGCCAAACTGCCGGATCCTTCTCCGGCCACAGACTCCGAACCGCCTGCACCCGTGCCTATCAAATCCGACTGGGCGCCGATCATGGAGTTTACCTCCGCGGATATCTTTCAGCACTCGCCCTTCGGCGACATACTGAGCTCATTAAGGTCACTCTCCTTGTCAGGAGAGTCCTGGCCAAACTATGTCCGTCAGGATTGGGATGCGGATGACGAAGAAATTCGCCGCCCACCAACCACCCACTTAGTAGCCACTGTCGACGATTTAACCGACATGCTCGACTTCGACTCCGAAGACATCGACGACATGGACGATGATGCAGGAGGCGAACAAGAACCACTGCCCACAGGGCACTGGACAGCCACCTCATCATATGACATATATATGGTGAACACACCCAAAGAAGGCAATGGCGATGGGATAGTGGAGGATGACCCCTCCAAGAAGCAACCCAAGCGCCGACGTCAGCGGCGCCGCTCTAAGTCTCGCCAAAGCAAAAGCGGTGACACCGGCACATGAGATAATAGCACTCCGGACAGTGCCAAAGACGACAACAATCCCCTCCAACAAGATTTAGGGCAGGAGGATGGAGAAGCCAGCCCTCCCAAGAGAGCGGCAGATGGAGAGGCGGAGGATGATAATTACATGCCTCCCTCCAAAGACGAGGCAAGCCTCGAAGATGACGAATTCGCCGTGCCTGAGGATCCCGTCGAACAAGAGCGCTTCAAGCGCCGGCTTATAGCCACGACAAATAGCCTTAAGAAAAAGCAACAACAGCTTCAAGCTGATCAAGATTTGCTAGCTGACAGATGGACTGAAGTCCTTGCGGCTGAGGAATATAAACTCGAACGCCCCTCCAAGAGTTACCCACAGCGCAGGTTGCTACCCCGACTGGAGGAGGAAGCACCAAAACCTACATCTCCAGCATATGACGCGGCTGATCGGCCACCTCGTGGCCGCGACAAAGAGGCATTTCAGCCAAAAGTTCAGCCCGCACCCCGACGCCACTCAAATAAAAATGTCAAGACATGGGGAAATACGCAGACCTACGAGACGTATTGGAGGACAAAGCAAAACATGCAAGATCGATCTATGGATCGCGAGGGCGCGCCACTATGCGAGACGGTAACCGTCACGCCGGACACAGTAAAAGTAAGTCTGGCAGGGCCGAACACAGCGGACAAGACTCATTGAGCTGCGTCGCGATATAGCCCAATACAGAGGCGCCCCTATGCTTCACAGACGAAGTAATGGATCATCAAATCCCAAAGGGTTTCAAACCCGTAAATATAGAATCATACAACGGCACAACAGATCTTGCGGTATGGATCGAGGAGTTCCTCCTACACATCCACATGGCCCGCGGTGATGATCTACATGCCATCAAATACCTCGCACTTAAAATCAAAGGACCAGCTTGGTATTCGCTCAACAGCCTGCCAGCAGAATCCATTGGCTGTTGGGAAGATCTGGAAGCCGCATTCCTTGAAAGCTTCTAGTGCACTTATGTGTGACCACCAGATGCCGATGCCTTGAGCTACATAATTCAGCAGCCAGAGGAATCGGCCAGGCAATTCTGGACACGGTTCCTAACAAATAAAAATCAAGTCATCGACTGTTCGGATGCAGAGGCCCTAGCAGCTTTGAAGCACAACATCCGCGATGAGTGGCTCACCCGGCACCTTGGCCAGGAAAAGCCGAAATCTATGGCAGCCCTCACGACACTTATGACCCGCTTTTGCGCGGGAGAAGATAGCTGGCTGTCTCGCAACAATAATATATCAAAGAACCATGGTACTTCGGATACCAAGGATGGTAATGGTAGGTCATGTCGCAACAAACACAAGCGCCGCATTAACAGCGACAATACCGAGGATACGGTAGTCAATGCCGGATTCAGAGGCTCTAAACCCGGTCAACGGAAAAAGCCATTCAAAAGAAGCACTCTGGGCCCGTCCAGTTTGGACCGTATACTCGATCGCTCATGTCAAATACACGGCACCCCCGACAAGCCAGCCAACCACACCAACAGGGATTGTTGGGTGTTCAAGCAGGCTGGCAAGTGAAATGCCGAAAACAAAGATAAGGGGTCACATAGCGATGACGAGGAGGAGCCCCGGTAGCCGAACACTGGAGGACAGAAGAGGTTCCCCCCACAAGTGCGGACGGTGAACATGATATACGCAACCCACATCCCCAAGAGGGAGCGGAAGCGTGCGCTAAGGGACGTATATGCATTGGAGCCACTCGCCCCAAAGTTCAACCCATGGTCCTCTTGTCTAAGCACCTTCGATTGCGGGGACCACCCCACTAGTATCCGTCATGGCGGATTCGCCGCACTGGTCCTAGACCCAATCATTGACGGATTTCACCTCACTCGAGTCCTTATGGATGGCGGCAGCAGCCTGAACCTGCTTTATCAGGACACAGTGCGCAAAATGGGTATAGACCCCTCAAGGATCAAACCCACAAAAACGACCTTCAAAGGCGTCATACAAGGTGTAGAGGCCCATTGCATAGGCTCAGTCACACTGGAAGTGGTCTTCAGATCCCCGGATAACTTCCGAAGCGAGGAGTTAATCTTCGATATAGTCCCGTTCCGCAGTGGCTATCATGCACTGCTCAGGCGAACCGCATTCGCGAGATCCAATGCAGTACCGCACTATGCATATCTCAAGCTCAAGATGCCAGGACCTCGGGGGGTCATCACAGTCAATGGAAACACAGAGCGCTCTCTTCGTACGGAGGAGCACACTGCGGCCCTCGCAGCAGAAGCGCAAAGCAGCCTCTTAAGGCAATCCACCAGTTCAGCGATTCAAGACCCGGACACCTTCAAACGCGCCCGGAGTAATCGGCAACAAGACCGCCTGGCACGTTCCGAGCTCGCATAGAAATGAGGCCCCCACCCCAGTACCAGCCAAATGGCGAAATACGTGCCACATGTACATAATTACACATTAAAAATACCATGGGCACAGGTGGGGAGGGGGGGTACGACTACGGCATGCCCCAAGACGCGGCTCAGCCGCACTAGGGGCTTCCCGCTTTGTTATTTTTCTCTCTTTCAGGACTTTAATCTTTGGAAACCCTGTCCGGCAGTATGGTTGCCGGACACACGATGCAACAACCAAGGAGGCAGAAAGCTACGTCGCACCACGGAAATCCCAGGTGGTCTCTAACAACGAGTGAAATACCTGCTTTAAATACCATTCCTGAGCTTGCCCTTGGAGGGGACATGTCAAATAGTCCTACTTTTTGCTTATCGCACTACTTGTATCATTCTACTTTAACGCACCTTTTTGAATAAACAATGCATATCGCTAGACTACTATTGCATTCTCTATTCTTCTTTTACATATATATGTGTGTGTGTGTGTGTGTGTTCATTCATGACATCTAGCACCCGTACACTCTGGTACGGCCAATACGCTAGGGGCTTAAGCATACCCCATAATACAGCGTGAGAAGTCTGAACACTTTCGACAGTGCGGCACCCCAAACTTATAGCATTATATGCATCAGCTCCGAATCATGTCTTGGGACAATAGTTGGGTTTGCCCGGCTCCCATGTTTTGGTACCTTACATTCCGCTATATCGGCTAAGGTAGCACTGGGAGAACTACTGCGATTGTGCCCCGGTTCAGCTGGGCTAAGCACCTCAGTAGAGAAAGCTAAAACTGACTGTCATGATAAGGCGAGAGATGGTCGCTGTTCGAGAGGTTTCGAGTCCCTAAAGACTTATGCCGCTTAGAGCGAGGAGTCGGCTTTGTCCGGCTTAAGGCCTGTATAGCGCCCTGAATTCGGCCTTCCGAATACTAGGGGCTTCGCCAAAATTTAAAATTGTAGAATTCTATGGCTAAGTGAGAGTGATAAAGCATTATAGTCTGGTTGTCTTTGTTCGTTGTGCTGAGCACCTCCCTCGAAGGACCCAACAATGGGAAAAAGAGTGCTCAGGTTTATCCCGAACACCCTAGCACTCGTGGCATGGGGGCAGAAGCTGACGACTGGTCATCTCTCAGATCTGATAAACAGCCGCACAGAAGGTAATATTTTAAATTCAAACAAGTGTTGCATAGCGCATATGAACAAGTTTTCATAATACAGGATCACACGAGCAAGTTGATTCAAAAATTACATCTTTTGCACACTCGTCCGCCACAAGACGGGCACCCTTCAGGACACCCTCATAATACATTTCGGGGTGGCGATGCTCCTGGCCCTGTGGCGGCCCCTCCTTCACCAGCTTCTCAGCGTCCATCTTGGCCCAGTGCACCTTCGCACGGGCAAAGGCCCGGCGTGCACCCTCGATGCAGACGGACCGCTTTATGGCCTCCAGCCGTGGGCAGGCATCCATAAGCCGCCTCACCAGGCCAAAGTAGCTGTTGGGAAGGGAGTCACCATGCCACATCCGGACTATAAGGCCCCTCATGGCCTGTTCGGCCGCCTTGTGCAGCTTGACCAGTTGCTTCAGCTGGTCGCTCATAGGCATCGGGTGTTCGGTCCCAGTATACTGAGACCAGAACAGCTTCTCCGTCGAGCTTCCCTCCTCGGCCTGGTAAAACATCGCGGCATCCGACACGCTACGGGGAAAATCTGCGAATGCTCCTGGAGTGCTCCGGACTCGGGTAAGTAACAAGTAATTTACTTTCACATGCTTCCTTTGCATATTGAATGCCTTACCCGCCGCTATCTTCCTCATCGCCTCAATCTCCTGGAGGGCCTTTTGGGCTTCAGCCTCGGCATTCTTTGCGCTCTCGAGGGTCGCGGCAAGCTCAGAGTCTCGCGTCTTCGAGTCAAGCTCCAAAGCCTCGTGCTTCGTCACGAGAGCCTGGAGCTCTTGCTGCACCTCGCCCACCCTTGCCTCTTGCTTTTCCTGCTCGGTGCGCTCCTTGGCCACTTTGTCTTCGGCCTCGGACATCGCTTGCTTTAGGGTCGCAACTTCGGTCATGGCCCCTGGCACATTCATGATGATCCTGTCATTTCGCAACCACATTTTATTTTATATATATAGACAAGGTATTACTTACCTTTGTTCTCCTCGAGCTGCCTCTTGGCAAGGCCGAGCTTGTCGGCGTTCTGGGAACGGGGGTCCCCAGACTTTCCTGCCTACGGCCTACGGCGTGGCTCAAAGGGGGGCCAGCGCAGCCCATCTTCACCAACACAAAACCAAGACCCTCGCGAGGGGCCAAGCCTCGCGGGGCGGATGACGCGGAGCTTCCTCAGGCACGGCCTCGTCAGGCTGGCTCATGAGGAGGCGGAGTGTCACATCCCTAGTTCTGGTAAGGTCCTAGGCTTGCTTTGTGCATCATGTTAAATTTCAAATGAAATTGAAATGGGGATTGAGGGAGTCCTGGATTAGGGGGTGTTCGGGTAGCCGGACTATACCTTCGGCCAGACTCCTGGACTATGAAGATACAAGATTGAAGACTTCGTACCGTGTCCGGATGGGACTTTCCTTGGCGTGGAAGGCAAGCTTGGCGATGCGGATATTCAAGATCTCCTACCATTGTAACCGACTCTGTGTAACCCTAACCCTATTCGGTGTCTATATAAACCGGAGGGTTGTAGTCCGTAGGCAATCAACTCCATACACAACAATCATACCATAGGCTAGCTTCTAGGGTTTAGCCTCCTTGATCTCATGGTAGATCTACTCTTGTACTACCCATATCATCAATATTAATCAAGTAGGAGTAGGGTATTACCTCCATCGAGAGGTCCCGAACCTGGGTAAAACAAAGTGTTCCCTGCCTCCTGTTACCATCCGGCCTAGACGCACAGTTCGGGACCCCCTACCCGAGATCCGCCGGTTTTGACACCGACATTGGTGCTTTCATTGAGAGTTCCTCTGTGCCGTCACAATCAGGAAGGATGCCTTCTCCCGTCTTCAAAGACGGCGCCGTTGCTAAGGGAGCCTTGCCTGTCGGCCAAACCCTCCGGTTAGGTGGTTTCCTCATGACCGCCTGTTCGGCTGTTGCGCTGACGGTGACCTCTCGGGTCATCAAAAACAACCTACATGTCAGCTCGGAGCTCGTCGAGCAGCTAGATCCGATGGAGCTCTCTTCCGTAAACAAGCTCTTGGATCGCATCACCGCCCTGGGGGTCGCTACGGATTATGACCAGGTTGGGCTTAAACCCGATCTAAGAGAAATTAACTCTCCCCAAGTCACCCACCACGTTGTCGTGGTAGAGGCGCAGTGCGGCGACCCTTCATCTATTTTAAGGACTATCTACGTCCGAATTCCCGACCCCTCCAAGCCGGATACCCGTGGAGAGGGGGATGTAACTCAATACCTGAGCTTAGGATCAGGCAACGGGCCGGATTCGTGGGATAGCATCCAAGAATCCGAACTTCAGAGTTCGGAAACTCTTCGGCCTCCGAATCTTGGATTGGGTGAGGTTTCAGATTCAACGACACCCGCCCACCCGAACATAAGCAATCTCTCCCAAGTCAGGCAGAGGCCGGACGAAACAGTACATCATTACTGAGCCAGATTCCTCCTGGTTATGAACAAGATAAAGGATTGCCGCGAGGGAGACGCAATCTCAATTTTCTTCAGTAATTGCACGGACGAGGGAATCCTTAACGCTGTAAGTCGTCGTGATTTACACGCTTCGCTGACTTGGCATCCATAGTACAAAAATATTGTGCGATGGAAAGCGCCTGGAAAACCGAAATAAAATTTTGGGATAATCCGCCTTGGATAGTAATCCCGTGTGAACTAAGAGGGTGCATCATCATAGGACACCCGGGATAAACACCAAAAAGCCAAAACCCTTTACAGGGCATGGAACCGTACTGGAAAGGTGGCTTAATGGACCCTGTAGAATTCACAGTATAGAGGACGCTCCAACTCACAGCCTTAGATTATGTTGGATACTCCGGCAGGTGGCCAAAATTGGCAAGGACCTCTTAATTCTGGAGGCCACAGAAAGCCAGCCCGAGGACGCCAGTACCGTTCTCATAGTCTTCGAGACTTTCGCATCAAACAATGTGCGAAAAAGAACACTCCGCAGCCTCACCGAAGTCTATCAAGTTGCAACAATAAATCCATGGAGCGACACTTCCATTACCTTCAACGCAAGTGATGAACCTAGATTCCGAACAGCCCGAGCACCAGCCGCATTGGTCCTCAGTCCCATAGTGGACGGCTTTCGCCTCACCAAGGTGCTCATGGATGGAGGCAGCGGACTGAACCTCATTTATGAGGAAACCCTTCAAAAAATGGAAATAGACTGGAGCCGCGTCGAGCGAAGCAACACAACAGTTAGAGGAATAATCCCCAGTCGGGAAGCGCGCTGCATAGGAAAAATCACACTAGATGTGGTGTTCGGCACGGCGGATAATTACAGGTCCGAAGAAGTCACGTTTCAAGTGGCCCCGTTTAAGAGCGGACATCACGCTTTACTGGGACGGGAAGCATTCACAATCTTCCAAGCAATACCCCATTACGGGTACATGAAGCTTAAGATGCCCGGGCCGAACGGAATTATCGCTCTAGCTAGTGATCCGGACATTGCACTCCGCGCCGAAAACAAGACGGCCGCATTAGCCCTTGAGGCACTATCCGAAGCCCTAGCGGCCGAGGAACTGACTGCGCTGCGCTCCACGGTTAACAGGGATGATGTGATACTCGATAAGAGATCAAAATCCACATCCTTCAAGCCAGCTGACGAAATAGTCAAATTCCAGGTCCATCCAACGGACCCCAATAAAACAGCCTCCATCGGGGCACGACTGAACCCTGATGTAGACGCTGCATTGTGAGAGTTCCTATGAGAGAACTGGGACATTTTCGCCTGGGATCCCACGCAAGCTGGCCGAACACAGCTTAAATATCCTAAAAGGATTCAAACCTGTCAAACAAGCCCTTCAGCATTTTTCCGAACCCAAGAGACAGGCTATGGGAGAGGAGCTAGCCAAGCTATTGGAGGCCGGATTCATTAGAGACATAAAACATCCGAACTGGCTAGCAAACTTGGTGATGGTACCAAAGAAGGACAAATCCTGGCGCCTGTGTGTCGATTTTAAAGACCTTAACAAGGCTTGCCCAAAGGATCCCTTCCCCCTCCCCCGTATCGATCAAATCATCGATGCCACCGCAGGACACGACTCGTTGTGTTTCCTCGATGCATACTCCGGTTACCATCAAATCAAGATGGCAGAATCAGACCAAGCTGCAACAGCATTCATCACACCATACGGCCCATTCCGCTTCAACACAATGCCCTTCGGGCTGAAAAACGCCGGCGCAACATATCAGCGCATGATCCAGACATGTCTGGCAAATCAAATCGGCCAAACAGTGGAGGCGTATGTGGATGACGTGGTCGTCAAATCAAGACATGTCGAATCTCTAATAGACGACTTGAGGCTTACATTCGATAACCTCCGAAAATACAACAGCAAGCTCAACCCGGAAAAATGCGTCTTCGGCGTTCCAGCCGGAAAGCTCTTGGGCTTCATTGTATCCGGTAGAGGAATTGAAGCTAATCCAGCCAACATCCGAGCTTTGTCACAATTGGATATCCCAAAGGACCTCAAACAAATACAAAAATTAACCGGATGCGTGGTGGCTTTAAGCCGCTTCATCTCCCGCTTGGGAGAAAAGGCACTACCCCTCCATCGCCTCCTTCGGCGCACCGAACACTTCGAGTGGACGGAGGCCGCCATGGCCGGACTTGATGAAATAAAAGCCATAATGGCAACAAATCCAGCCCTGGCCGCGCCGAACACCAGCGAACCAATGTTATTGTACATTGCAGCAACACATCAAGTTGTCAGCGCAGTGCTCATTATCGAGCGGGAAACGGACGGACACAAATTCCCCCTTCAAAGGCCGGTCTACTACGTATCCACTGTCCTCACTCCATGCAAATCACGGTACCCGCATTATCAAAAGATTGCATACAAGGTATTCATGGCATCCCGGAAGCTACGACACTACTTTCAAGAGTGTTCCATAACAGTAGCCTCAGAAGTACTTTCAAGAGTGTTCCATAACAACCACGACGCAATGGGCCGGATTGCAAAATGGGCCATCAAGCTCCTCCCGTTTGATATAACCTATAAGCCACGGCGAGCTATTAAATCGCAAGTTTTGGCCGACTTCGTCGCAGAATGGACGGAGGCCGAGCTCCCTAAAGAGTACGGCACATATTCAAACTGGATTATGCATTTCGACGGCTCCAAAATGTTGGCCGGACTGGGGGATGGCATCGTCCTGATGTCCCCCATAGGAGACACAGTCCAATATGTGCTCCAGATCATGTACATGGATTCCAACAATGCAGCCGAATATGAGGCCCTCCTACATGGTCTCCGGATAGCAGTATCCATGGGTATCCAGCGCCTAGAGGTACGCGGGGATTCAAACCTCGCGATATCCCAAATAAATGGAGACTTCGACGCCAAGGACCCAAAAATGGCAGCTTACCGTAACGCCGTCCTAAAAATGTCAGCTCGGTTCGAAGGGCTGGAGTTTCACCATATAGCCCGAGAAAACAATCAAGCAGCGGATGTCCTGGCACGCATCGGAGCAAAACGCGATGCAGTCCCCCCAACATCTTTCTGGAAAGATTGTTCAAGCTATCCATAGCATGGGAGGGGGAACCCGTAAATAACAGCCCGGACCCAGCCGCACCACTCGACGCCGAACAATCTGACACAATTGAAGGCTCTGCCAATGAAATTACACCTTCAGCCCACGTAATAATGGCGGTCATCGCCCCGTGGACAGAACCATTCCTAGCCTACCTTACTAGGCAGGAACTCCCGGAGGACCAAAACGAGGCCCGCTGCATAGTGCGGCGATCTAAAGCCTATAGAGTCCATGAGGGAGAGCTTTATAAGAAAAGCACTACCGGAGTCCTTCAAAGGTGCATCTCCGAAGAGGAAGGGCGGAACCTTCTGGCTGAAATTCATGCCGGACTCGATGGTCACCACGCCGTTGCTCGGTCCCTTGTTAGCAAGGCTTTCCATACAGGCTTTTATTGGCCAACGGCCCGGGCAGACGCTCAGGACATAGTCCAACGATGCGCTGGTTGCCAACTTTTTGCCAACCAAAGCCATATGCCACCCACCACACTCCAAACTATACCCATCACCTGGCCTTTTGCGGTCTGGGGGCTTGACATGGTCGGACCCCTTAAAGGTGGGACCGATAGGAAAAAATACTTACTGGTCATGGTGGACAAATTCACCAAATGGATAGAAGCCAAGCCTGTTAAAACGGCTGAATCCGGACCTGTGATAGACTTCATATCCGGGGTGGTACACCGCTATGGCGTCCCCCACAGCATCATAACCGATAACGGTACAAACTTTACCGCCGACGAGGTAAAACTCTGGTGCAAAAACATGGGCATCAAGCTCGATTATGCTTCCGTCTATCACCCACAAACCAACGGCCAGGTCGAACGTGCAAATGGTCTTATAATGAGCGGCATTAAACCCAGAATGGTGCGGTCCCTCAAGGAATCTAACACGCACTGGGTAGAGGAGCTCGACTCCGTGCTATGGGGGCTGCGGACCACGCCAAATAGCATCACCGGATACACACCATTTTTTATGGTGTACGGCGCAGAGGCAATTCTGCCCTGCGACATAATTCATGACTCACCTAGAGTGCGCATGTACAAAGAAAGAGAAGCCGAGCTCGATCGGCAGGACAACTTGGACGTCCTGGAGGAGGAGCGCGACATGGCAAAAGCCCGTTCCGCATTTTATCAACAGCAGGCTCGAAGATATCAAAGCAGAGAAGTACGGGGCCAAAATTACAATGTTGGCGAACTAGTTCTACGCCTGCCGGATAAGAAAAAGGACAAACTCAAGCCCAAGTGGGAAGGTCCATTCATAATCGACCCAAGTCCTGACTGGCGGGGCGTACCGCCTGCGAGATGCGTCGGATAACCGACTCAAGCCGAACCCGTGGAACGCCACTCGTCTCCGAAGATTCTATGCCTAGCACCGGACTCTGTGTTCGTCTCCTTCCTCTGTCCATTTTTTGCATTTTTCTTTCTTACATTTCTCTCCTTCCCCTCTTTTCTTTTATAGCCCTTAAAGGCTTATCTAGTGACACGCCACTCGCGCTCATTAAACCTGGGGGCTTCTTTAATAGAAGCTTATTTATACGGGCTTCATGCCTAACACATGTGTCAAACTTCCGCATGTACCTTTTTCTTCACCATTATATGCATCGATATGACTTAAGTTTTGGCCAAGCTGGGTTGCCTGGCTCCTGTGCTTACCCCTACGTTCCCGATTGTTCGGCTAGGCAGTAAAGGGAGCACCTCTGCGATTGCTACTGCCGGATCAGCCGGATGTGTACCTCAGACTGGGTGACGCCGAAAGCTAGCGTTCTTAAGGGAATATTCGGTCGGTGAGTAAAGGGAGCACCTCTGCGATTGCTACTGCCGGATCAGCCGGATGTGTACCTCAGACTGGGTGACGCCGAAAGCTAGCGTTCTTAAGGGAATATTCGGTCGGTGAGACAAAAGATGATCTTTTACCCATTTTATGCGCCCCCAAATGCTTTTTTCTGCATCTTTTTACGCAGTCCGGACATGCACTTTAGGGCATGTCTCCCAGCGAAAGGAACCCCTAACGGAACTATTCTCTCTGGAAGATGTTTCTTACTAACCATGTAATATAACATAACTAGTTGGGCACTTGTCTGATAAAGCACCAATGACCCCTACGCCTGGTCTCCATGCATACATGGTTCTTATATAACCGCTATGGTATTCGGACACATTCCGGACCGTCAGGTCCCGAGGTTGAAGCGAAAAGGTCGGCAATGACAAACGATCTACAATCCGGCTAGAAGGCATTACACATGTCAATTCAAAATTACATAGTCATTCTGACTGATTGTATTCCTCTTCTATACCATCTAACAGGCTGTCTAATTTACAGTCCTGCTGGGAATACTTCACGGCCAACTCTACTTGGCCGTATACTAAGCTCACAGGGATCTCCTTCCCGTCAGGCCCCACTGGTCTGACCTCGGCCATGTGGTTCGGGTCAGACTTCGTAAAACGGGTCTTCACCATGGCCCAGGCTTCCCGAGTGCCTTGTCGACAGGCCGATATCTTCCACAACCGGAAGCGCTGCCGAGCTCCCTTCAGCTTCTCCGCAAGCTCTCCAAGGCCCTCGGGCATGGAGTGGGCAGGCCATAAGGCTTGGGAAACACCTCGCATCGCCTGCCGAATTCGCTCTTGCAGTTGCATGAGTTCGGGAAGAAGGTCACCCATAGAACCGGGAATCTCCTCTACAGGACGACCGGTGAGCATACCTACAGACATTACTCTGTTAGTCGACTTCCTCGCCGAACTCTTTTTTCAAAGTTTGTTCAAGCACTTACTAAAAATGCCGCATCGAAGCCGCTGATTCTCCTTCGTGGAGTCCGACAGCTGGCCACGAACATCTTTAAGTTCGACGTCCAGCTTGGTGTTGGCATCCTGAAGATCATTCTTCTCTCGCCTCACCCTTGTCAACATACTCTCACCGGCCTTTAGCTGGCGTAAGAGTTGTTGCTTGTCCGGATTGAGTCCGGCGCCATCTGCAATTTGATTTGTCAGATTTGCACCCACACCGCACAATACTAATCTTTCGAAGTGTATTTTACCTAAGGGGGTCTCTTTGGGCTCCCCTGCTGCGGCTAGTGCGGCCTCTAGTTGGGCCTTGCACTTTTCCAGCTCCTGGGACAGTACAGTATTCTTCTCTGTAAGAACCTGCATATTAAATGATCCTTAAATCAGTTGCTCTAACTGTTTCAAGTCTCGGGGGCTACTGGCATATATATATATTTAAACCAAATTTTTCTTACCCGTATGTCTTTCACATACTGCTCCGTGGCTCTGGATAAACCATTTTGAGCAGCACGGAGGTACGCATCTCCCGAATTAAAGGCATCTAAAGCCTCTTGGGAGAAACAAGCGTCGTGTAGAGTTGTCCGGCGACGCCTGTGGTTCATGGCACTCTCCACTTCTGAATTTGTGGCGGACAGCCTGTTCACATCCTCTGTCGGAGGAGCGTCCGATGCGCGCCTTGTGCTCGCCTCCGCTTCTTGGCCAGACGTTGGAGCCTGGCTGGTGGAGGCGCGATTGGCAACCTCTCCGGATGTAGTCCGGTGAGGTCTCTTCGTCCTAAAGATAGCACGAATGTTAATATGCCCTGACAGAATAACTCCAGGGAAACAGAGGGTGTACTATACCTTTGCGCCGGCATTTCAGTCCGGACTTCATTCCTTTTTTCCCTACGGGGCTCTGCGGCCCCTCGTTGGCTAGCCGCCGTAGGTTCGGCCTCCTGCCTCGGAAATCTCCCCTGCAAAACACGGTTGTCGTCAGAAACACCGGAATATGTGAGAGTGGAATCCCTCTCAAGGGAATGAGACTCCGGTTTCCGTCACCTGGGAGGCCGGGATTAACCCTGGGTAATCAGCCGTGATGGCTACCAAGGTATTGTCCTTTCTTAGCTGATAGAACACCCTGTCGATAAGCTCCACATATATGTCCGGATCCTCTTCGGAGTCCGGATCAAGGGACCGTTCTGGGTCCTCGGGCTGTGGAGGGCGGCTGCTTATATTCTTTACCTCCTGTCGCAGTTCCTGCATTGAAGTCGTTAGACTACCTATCTAACCATGGGAGTATAAAACAAACGGGCAAGCGCAATTGTTCACTTAACCAACTTGGAGGATCGTACATACTGAATCCGGCCTGCGGGTTGACGCGGAGGAATTCCTCCTTTTCTCCCTTGTACAAAGAGGATAAGATCTTTTCTAGAGCGGCGGCTGAGTCCGGCCCTTTACAACCGTAACGGGTGGCGTCATCCTCCCCGTTGAATTCCCACATTGGGTGGCCTCTATATTGAAGCGGCTGCACCCCTCGCATAATGCATGTGGCCATGACTCCAATCATGGTTAGTACGGAATGAGCCAACAGTCTTATCCGTCCCATCAGGTAAAGGACATACTTGTCGCTTTCTCTCTGAGAGCTCCGCGCACGCCAGCTCAAGCGTTTCTTCAATGGAGCACTTATGAACTCAGGGAGACCGACCCGGATAGGGTCCGGTAGCGGGACGTCATCTATATAAAACCATTCCGAAGGCTAGTCCTCGGACGCTTCCTTTGGGGTTCCGGATAGGTATCCTGTCCCGACGATGCGCCATACTTCGGCTCCGCCCACTTGGTATATGGACCCCTTTTGAGAACGGGGCACCAGGCAGAATAACCACTTCCACAGTGCGAAATGAGCCTCAACGCCTAAAAATAGCTCGCAAAGGGCGACGAAACCCGCAATATGCAATACGGAGGCGGGCGAGAGATTGTGCAGTTGGAGGCCGTAAAACTCCAGAAGCCCGCGGAGAAATGGGTGAATTAGAAATCCCAGTCCCCTTAATAGATAGGGGACGAGGCACACCCGCTCTCCTTTAGAAGGATTGGGGGTGCTCTCCGCTTGTTTTCCGCCATTGTAGGTGGCGAGACCGGCTTGGACCGGGACCATGTATGCCTGAGGGAGAAATCCCTTGGCCTGAAGCGACGCTAACTCGCTATGCGGGATGGTGCAACTCTCCCAGTCCCCGGGTTTGGGACCGGAGGGGCGGGGGGAGGAGCTGCGATGGCTGGTCATGTTGGAATAGACCTTTGCTAGAAGCGCTCTGATGATAACTTGCGGAAAGGAGAAGATGTGGTTTGGACCTAAATCCCCATCCCGTTAAATAGGCGGCTTGTTTATACGGCTAGGGGTGTGAATGTAAAAACGCCCCGGCTTTTCACATTTGTTTTACACATGGAAGACGGCCATTATTGGGCATGGAAGCCGAGGAGGACTACATTACAAAAATCGGACATTATTCCTACAGGTACACAAGATTTGGAGAGGAAACCGCCTTGCAATGCCGAACAATCTGTGCGCCGGACTCATCGTCATTGAAGCCTGGTTCGGGGGCTACTAAGGGAGTCCTGGATTAGGGGGTGTTCGGGTAGCCGGACTATATCTTCGGCCAGACTCCTGGACTATGAAGATACAAGATTGAAGACTTTGTCCCGTGTCCGGATGGGACTTTCCTTGGCGTGGAAGGCAAGCTTGGCCATGCGGATATTCAAGATCTCCTACCATTGTAACCGACTCTGTGTAACCCTAACCCTATCCGATGTCTATATAAACCGGAGGGTTGTAGTCCGTAGGCAATCAACTCCATACACAACAATCATACCATAGGCTAGCTTCTAGGGTTTAGCCTCCTTGATCTCGTGGTAGATCTACTCTTGTACTGCCCATATCATCAATATTAATCAAGCAGGAGTAGGGTATTACCTCCAGCGAGAGGTCCCGAACCTGGGTAAAACAAAGTGTTCCCTGCCTCCTGTTACCATCCGGCCTAGACGCACAGTTCGGGACCCCCTACCCGAGATCCGCCGGTTTTGACACCGACAGGGGATGTTTCAAACCCTAGCACCAAAGCAAATTCAAATAGGTTCAACTTTAAAATGGATTTTCAATGAACCCAAAATGCTATTCAAAACTATTCATGCTCTTTGGATAATGTTGGGAACAACAACCAGAGGTGATGCACATTTTTACTACACATTTTGGATTTTTGAATCAATGCATAAATATTTGATTTGGAGCTGTTTAAATTATATAAATATTTTTAATGGCTCCAAAAATGTTGGGAATTGGTGAGGGCCTCTGGAATATTATATCTAGATGCCACAAATATTTTCAGCATTTATGGAAGTGTTTTAACATTTCTTTTGGATAGAGAAAAAATGTCAGAAATAGAAAAAGAAAACAGGGAAAGGATTTACCTGACTTACCTGGCGCCCCACCACGGCCCAACAGTGGCCCGGCCCAACTGGCCGTTGCCAGTCGTCTCCCTCGCCAGGAGGCAGCGGCGAAAGGGAGCACGGCGAGCGTGCATGCCCGCCAGGCAGCTGCTTGCTGCCTCCTCTCCCTCCTCGGCGCTGTCCACCCCCGAGAGCTCCACCGAGCCCCCCTGGTCTCTCTCCATTCTCCCCGAGCTCCTCCCCATCCTCTGTCTCACTCTCCCCCTCTGTCTCGAGCGCAGCGGAGAGCACCGCCATGCGCCACCGCGACCACCGCCTTTCCCTCGCCTCTCCGACGTGCCCACGAGGTCCGCCTCGTCGCCCTAGTCCTCTCCACCGGGCCACGCGGCGCCGGACGCCTCGAAGCATCGTCCCCATCCCCTTCATCCTCCTCGGGTCGCCGGAGATCCGCCTCGCCGCCTCGCTCGCCCCGACGCTCCTCTGGCCTCACCGATCTGCTCGTCCGACTCCCCGTGAGCCACTGACCTAAACTCCCCTCCTTTGCGCTCCGTTTGCACGTTGTAGCCGTCGCTCTGCCGGAGACCGAACCGCGCCGCCGCCCGAGTTTCTCGCCGCCGTGGCCACAGCCATCGTAGCTCCCAACCGAGCACACCCACGTGCTCACCGCGCCGCGTAGGTGCCGTGGGAGCTAAGCACGCCACTCCACGGCCACCGCAGCCCCATTCCCGAGTGCGCCCGAACTCCGGCGTCGCTCCGCTCGTCAGTGCCGTCGACTCCGGCCACCCCAGCCTCTCTCGTGTGCTTCCCTGGATGCGGCACGCCCAGCTCCACGTAGAGCCCCTCTGCCGTCCTTTTGGTCGCCTGAGGGCGAAACCCGAGCCTCCGCCGTGCGTGCTGTCGCCGGCGACGAGCCGCCGGCGTGTTGGGCCTGTTGACCAGGGGTTTGACCTCCCTTGGGCCATTGACATGTGGGGCCAGCCCCATCTAATTACCTAGTTTAGGGCTAACTAAAATAGGATTAGCCCTGTGACACTGACACATGGGCCCCACCGTCCAGGTTTGACCTGGACTAAGCCGTTGACCTGCTGACGCCTCTGTGACGTCACGCTGACGTAGTAATTGATTTCTGGATTTTAAATAATTCAGAGAATTTCAGAAAATAGTTAAAACTTCTAAAATTCATAGTAATTCAACCGTTACTCCAAATCAAATAAATTATATATGAAAAATTATCAGAAAAAATGCAAGGAATCCATTTATGCCAGTTTCATGCATGAAAAACCAACTTATACTTGCTGTATAAGTGAAAAAGTAATAATGGCATGTTATATATTTAATTTGGGGTTTGCATATGAACCCTTGGTACATATGGACTTCAACCAAATTGATGTTAGATGCATTAGGGCAAATCATAGCATCTTTGAAATGTCATCTTCATGCATCATATTGTTGCATACGGTTGTTCATTGATTGCCGGCACCATCCCCTCTCGATAGGTTCTACTCTGGAAGATGTCCCGAGTACCTGTGTGAGGAGCAGTGCTTCTTCGTGGATCTATCAGGCAAGCAAACCCCCTTGAGCATCTCGATAAATCCTACCCTCTCGCTCCTGCTCCTTTTACTGCATTAGGACAACAACGATTCAAACTGCTATTTTCTGCTGCGGTAGCTGAACCCATTCCTCTGCATGACCTGTCATTGCCATAGTAAATAGTTGAAACCCACTAGCATGAGTAGGAGTTGCTTGAGCCTTGATGTGCCTGCTCATCCATGCTTGTTTTTCTTTATGCCAGCTATGCTTAGAGTTGTGTCAGGTCTGATTCATCGGGAATGAATCAGAGTGGTGAACATGTCCTACCGGTAAAGGCTAAGTGTGTGAACACGTTTTGGTAAAGGTAGCGATGAGAGGCCATGTAGGAGTACATGGTGGGTTGTCTCATTGGAACCGTCCTTAAGCACTGAGTTCTGTGTATGTTATCCAAGTCCAGTTACTACCACACATTGGGTTCCGGTTATCCGGCCCCTCTCAGCTTATTAATCCGCTTGATCTCTGTCCAGGAGTTGCAACTAGTTTCTGGCGTTTGTAGGTAGTGCTACTTGTCTTCCAGGTGGTGTCCGACGGGACGGGCTTGGGACAGACTAGGCACCGTGGCACGGTGTACCAAGTGGCACCCGGATGGTGGGCTTGGGAACCCTGTACACATTGTTTGGGGCCGTGAGCGACACCCTGGCCGGATCTCCTTGCGGATGGAACCCGAATAGGCGATAAACCTGGACGAGAGACTTGTGTGGTTAGTCAGGTCACGGCCGACACCCTCGCCCGGCTTCCGCTTGAAGGTTGCCGAGGTACATGACGTGTACAGGGCTATAAGTGGCGAGAGCGTGTGTGACGAAGTACACCCCTGCAGGGTCAATATTATCTTTTCGAATAGCCGTTTTCCTCGGATATGGAAACTTGGAGAACTTATGTAGTACATAGACAACTTGAAGTGGATACTCTAAAATTCGCAAGATAAGCGTGAGTGCTATGGATGGCCTTCTCGTAGGAAGACAGGAACGAATCCATAGTGGAGTATTGATATGGTGAACATGTGGACTCGTGTGCGTCTTCTCACCTCAAAGAAGTTTCTGATACTCATAGTATAGATTAGCCACTGAGTCAAAGCTGGCTTGCTGCTGTTAAAACTCCACCACCCCCTTTGTTGATAATGTTGCATATGTAGATAGTTCTGATGTAAGACTTGCTGAGTACCTTTGTTCTCACGTTTGCTTATTTATGTTTTGCAGTTGGTTACACTAGTGTCTTCGACAAGTAGCTTGTATCCCAGCTACGATCTTGTACCCTTGGGAGGGTCATGTATAGTCAAGCTTCCTAGTCTTTTCATTTTATAGTTGTTTGTACTCAGACATGTAATGCTTCCGTTGCTTGTATGCTCTGAATGATGGGTCATGAGACCCCTGTTTGTATTGAATGCTATGTGGCTCTTCTGGGCCTTTATCTATATGAGTTTGAGTTATGTTGTGATGCCATGTTGTACAACACATACTTGCATGTTATGCGTACGTGTAATGTGTATTGCTATGTGTGGGATCCGACAACCTAGTGGTTTACCTCTAGTAGCCTCTTTTATGGGGAAATGTAGTCTTGTGCTTCCACGAGCCATAGTAGTCCGCTACAACCCGGTTCACCGGAGTCCTGCTAGCCCAGCACTACTGCTCTGGAACACTTGACTGGCCGGCATGTGATTCACTTCGTTCCTGTTTCTGTCCCTTCGGGGAAATGTCACGCGGTGACATCCGGAGTCCTGTTAGCCCAGTGCTACAGCCCGGATTCATACGCTGTTGACCGACATGCTCGAGGTTGACTCATGTATGCTTGTCCCTGTAAGTTAGTGCTACTTTGGGTTCATGACTAGTCATGTCGGCCCGGGTTCTCTGTCACATGGATGCTAGCGACACTATCATATACGTGAGCCAAAAGGCGCAAACGGTCCCGGGGCAGGTAAGGTGGCACCCGTGGGAATACCGTGCATGAGGCCACAAAGTGATATGAAGTGTTACATGCTAGATCCGTGTGACTTAGGATCAGGGTCCCGACAGCGTTGGTATCAGAGCCTGACTGACTGTAGGATTACCAAGCCAAACTGGTCGAATTTGTGTCTAGAAATGATTTAGTTATATAAGGGAATTGATTATGGAAGGGAACGTAAGGCTCTTTTTACTCCTTTACCTCATGTCATTCTTTCTGAGTTAGCCTCTTCTTTTCTACGAGGGTTAAGGCCTAGGCTTCTCCTCTATCTCTCAGGATGACGTGCTACTAAACCGTAAAGTCTTAAGATTGTTGGGTTGTGTCTCCTTACAGTTCTGCTACTTCCGTGTGTCCTCAGTTTGACCCAGAACCTTGATATTATGATGTTGATTGATTATGCTATTACTTTGATGAATGTCTCAAAAATCCTTTTGAGCATTTACAGCCGTTATGCTTCCGAAATTGTCCTAGGATTTCAAGAATTTCCAATGCTTTTGCATTACATTCCGCATCCCTATGTCGATGCTAATTCCATCCTTGTTTCCTTGGTTTCTGTGCCAGGATGTCGTCTGCTAACCGAGGTTCAGTTGCACATAGCAAGAATCACGGAGATGGTACGGACGAGGATCCTCCTGACCAGCCTTTGATGACAGAGTTCTTGTTAACGTCCGAGAGGAACAATCGTGAGACTAACCGCTTGCTGGCACAGATTGAGCAGAACACCGCACATCAGCGTAAGAAGTTGGTTTCCATCACTGACTTCATTGGTCAGAAACCACCCACCTTCCATCATTCCATTGAGCCACTCGATGCAGATGACTGGCTCCGAAGCATCACTCACAAGTTGCTTTCTACGAACGTGGCTGGAGGTGACAAGGTCACCTATGCTACCTATCACCTGGAAGGTCCTGCTAGTATTTGGTGGCAGAGCTATGAGGCTATGCTTCCAGCTGGTCAGATTCCTACCTGGAAGGATTTCACCGAGGCTTTTCGTGAGCACCACATTCCTCAGGCTCTAATTGACCGCAAGAGTGAAGAGTTCTGTAGTTTTACCCAGGGTAAGCTGCCTGTTGATGCTTACAATAGAGAGTTTGGAAACCTCGCCCGCAATGCTACAGAAGAAGTGTCCACGGACGCTAAGAAGAAGGCTAGGTTCTGGAAGGGTCTCAACCCTAAGTTGCGTCGTGATCTCCACCTGCATCACTGTGATACTTTCCAGGCTCTTGTGAACAAGGCCATTAATGCAGAGACAGCTCAACTCACTTACGAGGAGTCTCGTAAGCACAACCGCGATCTGGGTTCTTCCTCCCGCTCTGGCTCTCAGAAGCGACAGATTTGGATTCCGAACTTAGCTCTTCCACCTCGATATGCACCGAGGCCATCCTATGTGGCGCCTCACCCAACTCAGCAACGTGCTCCACCCAGGCCTAATAGTGGACCACTTGCCAATGTAGGTCCACGTCCTACCTCAGGAACTCGCTTCACCTACAGAGAACCAAGGCACTATGCACGTGACTGCCCTCAGTCCAGTTATACCCCACCCCAGTCTGAGAGGTCTGTTGGCCGTGAAAAGCCATCAGTCAAGATGGTCAGTACCAAGCCAACCTCCATTGAACGAGCATGTGTGCACCATGTCTCAGCTACAGAAGCTCAAGATGATCCCGACGTCGTACTGGGTACACTTCTTGTCAATTGTCACCCAGCTTCAGTTCTGTTCGATACTGGAGCATCCCACTCCTTCATATCCGAAGGATATGCTCAGTTGCACGACATGTCATTTTGTGATATGCCGACTCCACTAATAATCCAGACTCCTGGTTCCAAATGGCAAACCTCCAAGGTAAGCCATGGTAATGAAATCCTTGTTGACAGACTGGTATTCCTTGCTTCTTTGATATCTCTCAACTCCGCAGATATTAACATCATCTTGGGTATGGACTGTATGACAGCTCATCATGCCAAGATTGGTTGTTACACCAGATCTGTTCAACTTACACATCCATCTGGCAAAATAGTCACTGTCTCCACTAGAGTTGCAAGGCGTCAACTCTATTCTCTTAATGCCAGCCCTCTTCCAGACCGTGAAGACATTCCGATAGTCTGTGACTTCCTGGATGTTTTTCCATAAGAACTGCCAGGTGTCCCACCTGACAGAGATGTAGAGTTTGTCATAGAACTTATCCCAGGAACTGTTCCAATCTCTAGGAGACCATACAAGATGGCACCTTTGGAGTTAGCCGAGCTTAAGAAACAACTTGATGAGT
This sequence comes from Triticum urartu, assembly GCF_003073215.2. Classification (NCBI taxonomy): domain Eukaryota; kingdom Viridiplantae; phylum Streptophyta; class Magnoliopsida; order Poales; family Poaceae; genus Triticum; species Triticum urartu. The sequence goes on from NC_053027.1 coordinate 446,711,203, forward strand.
CCTTGCAAAAGGGTTTCATCCGTCCCAGTTCTTCTCCTTGGGCTTGTCCTGTCCTCTTCGTCAAGAAGAAGGATGGTACAGATCGGATGGTTGTAGATTATCGTCCCGTTAATTTGGTCACGATAAAGAACAAGTATCCGCTCCCCAGGATCAATGACCTGTATGATCAGCTCGCTGGATCCTCAGTATTTTCCAAGATGGATTTGAGGTTAGGCTACCACCAAATCAAAATTAGAAACGGGGACATCCCCAAAACGGCCTTTGTCACTCGTTATGGTCAATACGAGTACGCCGTGATGTCTTTTGGCCTAACCAATGCTCCAGCTACTTTCTCCTGCTTGATGAACTCGATCTTTATGGAGTACTTAGATAAGTTCGTCGTGGTTTATCTCGATGATATTCTTATTTACTCGAAGAACGAGGAAGAGCATGCCGAACATCTTAGGCTTGTGTTAGAAAAACTCAGAGAGCACCGCCTTTATGCCAAGTTCTCCAAGTGTGAATTTTGGTTGCCAGAAGTGACCTATCTGGGCCACGTGATCTCTGGTAAGGGCATTGCTGTCAACCCCGAGAGAGTCAAAGCCGTTCTCGATTGGAATCCACCCAAATCGGTCAAACAAGTTAGGAGTTTCCTTGGTCTAGCCAGTTATTGTCGCTGCTTCATTGAAAATTTCTCCAAAGTGGCCAAACCCCTCATGGAGCTTCTCAAGAAAGATAAAAGGTTTTAGTGGACCCCACAGTGTGAGCATAGTTTTCAGGAACTGAAAAGACGCCTGACTTCCGCACCCATACTCGTGCCACCAGATTTCACTAAGGACTTTGTTATCTATTGCGACGCTTCGCGTCAAGGACTAGGTTGCATTCTTATGTAGGATTGTCTTGTGATTGCCTATGCATCTCGACAGTTGCATCCACATGAGGAAAATTATCCTACACATGATCTAGAGCTTGCAGCCGTAGTCTATGCACTTAAGACTTGGCGACATTACCATCTTGGTAACCGTTGCGAAATCTTCACTGACCATCAGAGTCTCAAGTATATCTTCACCCAACCGGATGTGAATCTCAGACAAAGACGTTGGTTGGAGTTGATCTCGGATTACGACTTAGGAATCACCTACACCCCAGGCAAAGCCAATGTCATGGCTGATGCTTTAAGTCGTAAATCCTATTGCAACAACCTCATGTTGCAATAATGTCAACCACCCCTCCATGAGGAATTCTGTAAGCTTAACCTTCACATAGCTCCCCGTGGTTCCCTTTCTACCTTGGTGGCGAAACCTACCCTTACGGATCAGATCATAGAGGCTCAGAAGCATGATACGGGAATCTCCCGGATCAAGAAAAATATTTCCATGGGAGTTTCTCGCTGTTTCTCTATGGATGAACGAGGTGTTGTTTACTTTGGAAACCGTTTGGTGGTTCCCAAATGTCAACAGATGCAGCAACTGATCCTTAAGGAGGCCCATGAATCCCCTCTCACGATTCATCCCGGTAATACAAAGATGTATCAGGACCTACACCAGAGGTTCTGGTGGACTAGGATGAAGAGAGAAATCGCTCAGTTTATTGCTAACTGTGACGTTTGTCATCGCGTTAAGGCGGAGCATTAGAAACCTGCTAGCACCCTTCAACCTTTAGCTATTCCCGAGTGGAAATGGGACAAAGTTGGTATGGACTTCATCACCGGCTTTCCCAGGACCAAGAAAGGAAATAATTCTATCTTCGTAGTCATTGATCGTCTCTCCAAAGTGGCTCACTTCCTACCTGTTTGAGAGAGTATCACTCTAGTTAGCTCGCTGACTTATATATCTCCCGAATAGTGTCACTCCATGGTGTCCCACTAGAGATCAATTCAGACCGTGGCGGTCTTTTCACCTCTAATTTCTGGGAAAGTTTCCAAACTGCCACGGGCACCCATCTTTCCTTCAGTACCGCTATCCACCCTCAATCAAGTGGTCAGGTGGAAAGGGTCAACCAAATTCTCAAAGACATGCTTAGAGCTTGTGTTATCTCATTCGGTATGGATTGGGAGAAATGTCTTCCCTTTGCCGAGTTTGCTTATAACAATAGCTACCAATCCAGTCTTAAGAAAGCACCCTTTGAGATTCTGTATGGACGAAGATGTCGAACACCTTTGAACTGGTCAGAAACCGGTGAAAGACAATTCTTTGGACCGGATATGATCCAGGAGGCAGAAGAGCAAGTTTGCATCATTCGTGAGAATTTGAAAACAGCCCAATCTCGTCAAAAGAGCCAGTATGACCGTCGTCATAAGGAAGTGGCTTATGAAGTTGGCGACAAGGCTTATCTTCGGGTTACTCCTTTGAAGGGTACCCATTGTTTCGGTATTAAGGGCAAGTTGGCTCCTCGCTACATTGGTCCTTTTCGCATTCTCGCTAAACGAGGAGAGGTTGCCTACCAGTTGGAACTACCCCCACATCTTTCTCGAGTTCATGATGTCTTCCACGTCTCTCAACTCAGGCGTTGCTTCTCGGATCCCATCCGCGAAGTGGACCACGAAACGCTTGATCTCCAAGATAACCTTACTTATCGAGAGTACCCCATTCACATTCTGGATCAAGCAGAGCGTGTCACTCGACGTCATAACATCAAGTTTCTCAAGGTTCAGTGGTCTCATCATTCCGAGAGAGAAGCTACTTGGGAGCGAGAAGATCATCTTCGACTTGAGTACCCCGCTTTCTTTCCGCCAACTCCTGAATCTCGGGATGAGATTTCTTTGAGTGGGGGCGAGATGTCACATCCCTAGTTCTGGTAAGGTCCTAGGCTTGCTTTGTGCATCATGTTAAATTTCAAATGAAATTGAAATGGGGATGTTTCAAACCCTAGCACCAAAGCAAATTCAAATAGGTTCAACTATAAAATGGATTTTCCATGAACCCAAAATGCTATTCAAAAATGTTCATGCTCTCTGGATAATGTTGGGAATAACAACCAGAGGTGATGCACATTTTTACTACACATTTTGGATTTTTGAATCAATGCATAAATATTTGATTTGGAGCTGTTTAAATTATATAAATATTTGTAATGGCTCCAAAAATGTTGGGAATTGGTGAGGGCCTCTGGAATATTATATCTAGATGCCACAAATATTTTCAGCATTTATGGAAGTGTTTTAACATTTCTTTTGGATAGAGACCAAATGTCAGAAATAGAAAAAGAAAACAGGGAAAAGATTTACCTGACTTACCTGGCACCCCACCACGGCCCAGCAATGGCCCGACCCAACTGGCCGTTGCCAGTCGTCTCCCTCGCCAGGAGGCAGCGGCGAAAGGGAGCATGGCGAGCGTGCATGCCCGCCAGGCAGCTGCTTGCTGCCTCCTCTCCCTCCTCGGCGTTGTCCACCCCCGAGAGCTCCACCGAGCCCCCCTGGTCTCTCTCCATTCTCCCCGAGCTCCTCCCCATCCTCTGTCTCGCTCTCCCCCTCTGTCCCGAGCGCAGCGGAGAGCACCGCCGTGTGCCACCGCGACCACCGCCTTTCCCTCGCCTCTTCGACATGCCCACGAGGTCCGCCTCGTCGCCCTAGTCCTCTCCGCCGGGCCACGCGGTGCCGGACGCCTCGAAGCATCATCCCTGACCCCTTCATCCTCCTCGGGTCGCCGGAGATCCGCCTCGCCACCCCGCTCGCTCCGACGCTCCTCCGGCCTCACCGACCTGCTCGTCTGACTCGCCGTGAGCCACTGACCTGAACTCCCCTCCTTTGCGCTCCGTTTTCATGTTGTAGCCGTCGCTCCGCCGGAGACCGAACCGCGCCGCCGCCCGAGTTTCTCGCCGCCTTGGCCACGACTGTCGTAGCTCCCAACCGAGCACACCCACGTGCTCACCGCGTCGCGTAGGTGCCGTATGAGCTAAGCACGCCACTCCACGGCCACCGTAGCCCCATTCCCGAGTGTGCCCGAACTCCGGCATCGCTCCGCTCGTCAGTGCCATCGACTCCAGCCACCCCAGCCTCTCTCGTGTGCTTCCCTAGATGCGGCGCACGCCCAGCTCCACGTAGAGCCCCTCCGCCGTCCTTTTGGTCGCCTGAGGGCGAAACCCGAGCCTCCGCCGTGCGTTTTGTCGCCGGCGACGAGCCGCCGGCGTGTTGGGCCTATTGACCAGGGGTTTGATCTCCCCTTGGCCATTGACATGTGGGGCCAGCCCCATCTAATTACCTAGTTTAGGGTTAACTAAAATAGGATTAGCCCTATGACACTGACACGCGGGCCCCACCGTCCAAGTTTGACCTGGACCGAGCCGTTGACCTGCTGACGCTTCTATGACGTCACGCTGACGCAGTAATTGATTTCTGGATTTTAAATAATTTAGAGAATTTCAAAAAATAGTTAAAACTTCTAAAATTCATAGTAATTCAACCGTAACTCCAAATCAAATAAATTATATATGAAAAATTATCAGAAAAATGCAAGGAATCCATTTATGCCAGTTTCATGCATGAAAAGCCAACTTATACTTGCTGTATAAGTGAAAAAGTAATAATGGCATGTTATATATTTAATTTGGGGTTTGCATATGAACCCTTGGTACATATGGACTTCGACCAAATTGATGCTAGATGCATTAGGGCATATCATAGCATCTTTGAAATGTCATCCTCATGCATCATATTGTTGCATATGGTTGTTTATTGATTGCCGGCACCATCCCCTCTCGATAGGTTCTACTCTGGAAGATGTCCCGAGTACCTGTGTGAGGAGCGGTGCTTCTTCGTGGATCTATCAGGCAAGCAAACCCCCTTGAGCATCTCGATAAATCCCACCCTCTCGCTCCTACTCCTTTTACTGCATTAGGACAACAATGATTCAAACTGCTATTTTCTGCTGCGGTAGCTGAACCCATTCCTCTGCATGACCTGTCATTGCCATAGTAAATAGTTGAAACCCACTAGCATGAGTAGGAGTTGCTTGAGCCTTGATGTGCCTGGTCATCCATGCTTGTTTTTCTTTATGCCAGCTATGCTTAGAGTTGTGTCAGGTCTGATTCATCGGGAATGAATCGGAGTGGTGAACATGTCCTACCGGTAAAGGCTAAGTGTGTGAACACGTTTTGGTAAAGGTAGCGATGAGAGGCCATGTAGGAGTACATGGTAGGTTGTCTCATTGGAACCGTCCTTAAGCACTGAGTTCTGTGTATGTTATCCAAGTCCAGTTACTACCACACATTGGGTTCCGGTTATCCGGCCCCTCTCGGCTTATTAATCCGCTTGATCTTTGTCCAGGAGTTGCAACTAGTTTCTGGCGTTTTTAGGTTGTGCTACTTGTCTACCAGGTGGTGTCCGACGGGACGGGCTTGGGACAGACTAGGCACCGTGGCACGGTGTACCAAGTGGCACCCGGATGGTGGGCTTGGGAACCCTGCACACATCGTTCGGGGCCATGAGCGACACCCCGGCCGGATCTCCTTGCGGATGGAACCCGAATAGGCGATAAACCTGGACGAGAGACTTGTGTGGTTAGTCAGGTCGTGGCCGACACCCTCACCCGGCTTCCGCTTGAAGGTTGCCGAGGTACATGACGTCTACAGGGCTATAAGTGGAGAAAGCGTGTATGACGAAGTACACCCCTGCAGGGTCAATATATCTATTCGAATAGCCGTTTTCCTCGGATATGGAAACTTGGAGAACTTATGTAGTACATAGACAACTTGAAGTGGATACTCTAAAATCCGCAAGATAAGAGTGAGTGCTATGGATGGCCTTCTCGTAGGAAGACGGGAACAGATCCATAGTGGAGTATTGATATGGTGAACATGTGGACTCGTGTGCGTCTTCTCACCTCAAAGAAGTTTCTGATACTCATAGTATAGATTAGCCACTGAGTCAAAGCTGGCTTGGTGCTGTTAAAACTCCACCACCCCCTTTTTTGATAATGTTGCATATGTAGATAGTTCTGATGTAAGACTTGCTGAGTACCTTTGTACTCACGTTTGCTTATTTATGTTTTGCAGTTGGTTACACTAGTGACTTCGACGAGTAGCTTGTATCCCAGCTACGATCTTGTACCCTTGGGAGGGTCGTGTATAGTCAGACTTCCTAGTCTTTTCCTTTTGTAGTTGTCTGTACTCAGACATGTAATGCTTCCGTTGCTTGTATGCTCTGAATGATGGGTCGTGATACCCCTGTTTGTATTGAATGCTATGTGGCTCTTCTGGGCCTTTATCTATATGAGTTTGAGTTATGTTGTGATGCCATGTTGTACAGCACATACTTGCATGTTATGCGTACGTGTAACATGTATTGCTATGTGTGGGATCCGACAACCTAGTGGTTTACCTCTGGTAGCCTCTCTTATGGGGAAATGTAGTCTTGTGCTTCCATGAGCCATAGTAGTCCGCTACAGCCCAGTTCACCGGTGTCCTGCTAGCCCAGCACTACTGCTCCGGAACACTTAACTGGCCGGCATGTGATTCACTTCATTCCTGTGTCTGTCCCTTCGGGGAAATGTCACGCGGTGACATCCGGAGTCCAGTTAGCACAGTGCTACAGCCCGGATTCATACGCTGTTGACCGACATGCTCGAGGTTGACTCATGTATGCCTGTCCCTGTAAGTTAGTGCTACTTTGGGTTCACGACTAGTCATGTCGGCCCGGGTTCTCTGTCATATGGATGCTAGCGACACTATCATATACGTGAGCCAAAAGGCGCAAACGTTGCCGGGCCAGGTAAGGTGGCACCCGTGGGAATACCGTGCGTGAGGCCACAAAGTGATATGAAGTGTTACATGCTAGATCGGTGTGACTTAGGATCGGGGTCCCGACACGGAGAGACCAAGGCGGGGTACCTCACGAGGTGCCCGTGACGCAAGCTATGACGACCAAGGGCGCCAGGTGAGTGCCAGCCCGCGCAGTGTCCTCCTTTCCTCTTTGGTGCAAAGGGGGCAAGCGCAACCGCGGAGTACCGAGGCATCAGGCAAAGGTTGCCATTTCGGTGCAACGAGACCAAGACCAGGAGGACTACGAGATGGAGGTCATCGTGGAGCCCAAGACGGCGTCATCACCAGAGCTTTGCGCGGGTGAAGACTACTTTTGTCAGGATAGCTGATACTAGCTGTCCCCCTTCAAATTAGCCCGCCATTGTTGGCTCCCTTCCCGCTCGATATTTGGGAAGAGCACCAGGGCCTCTATAAATAGGACCGGCCACCCGCAAGGAGGGGGGGAAGAGAAGGATAAAAGGATCAGAGAGAGAGGGAAAGAAGAGATGGAAGGGTGACTGAACTTCTCCCAGCAGTTCATCCCCCCAGCCAAGAACAGACCCTCGCGAGGCTGTTCTTCCTTGTATCGCTCGTCATCATCAGCCCAAGCGGGAATCCACCACACCACACACTGGAGTAGGGTATTACACCACAACGGTGGCCCGAACGAGTATAAACCCTGTGTCTCTTGTGTTGTTCTTTCCATAGTTTAGATCTTTGTGAGGTGGAGGGGTGGAGGTAGGTAGGAGGCGAAATCTACGCGCGCACCCCAGTGTTCGATCCTCAAGGGTCTGCCGGAACCCGAAATCCGACATTTGGCACGCCAGGTAGGGGTGCACCGGAGTTTTCTCCTCCGCCACCACCACGGCCTGCCTCGCGATGAGCAGCGCGTCGCCCCCTCCAGCCGCCGGCGCCAGCACGGTGGCCAGGGGGCTCCGAGCCCTGGCCCCAGCCCTGCAACGGGTACGGTGGCCGAAAAAGCTCAAGCCAACGACACCGCCGCGCTACGGCGGCGCGACAGATCCGCTGGCCATCTTGCTTGCGAGCGAGGAGGCCCTCCTCGAAGCAGGAGGTGACGATAGGGTCGCGGCCAACTGGCTCCCCATGGCTCTCACCGGCGCCCCGCACACATGGCTGCTCCACCCGCCGGCAGCCTCCGTGGCCTCTCGGGAAGAGCCCCGCAACTTCTTCCCCGCCCATCATGCTACACCAACACCCCCAGTTGTCGCGGCCCTCCTGGGCGGCTCGCAGGCGCCGCCTACAAGTCACCACGTCAAGCCGTTCATCCGCCGGGTCAGCGCCGCTTCCACGCGGCAGGGGGCTCCCCTAGATCGGGCGGCGCCCGAGACCGGCCTGACCTTCAGCTCGGAGGACCACCCCTCCAACTCGGCCTGCTCGGGTGTGATCCCCATGCTGTGCACCCCCACCATCTTCCAGGTGGCCTTCACCAGAACCCTCATTGATGGCGGCGCGGGCCTCAGCATCCTCTCGGTCGAGGCCTTCAACCTCCTTTGCATACCCCTGGAACGGCTGCAACCCAGCCGGCCCTTCTCAGGCGTTCGGGGCAGATCATCCAGCTCCTTGGGACAGATCCGGCTCCCAGTAACCTTCGGCACCTACGACAACTTCCGCACGGAGCTGGTCGACTTCGACATCGCCCCCATCGGCCTCCCCTACAACGCCATCCTCCGCTATCCAGCGCTGGGCCAGTTCATGGCCGTGACGCGCCCGACGTACAACCTCATGAAGATGCCTGGGAGCAGCGGCGTCCTCACCGTGCACGGGGACACCGGGGATGCTCTGCGGGTGCTCAAGCTCGTCTTCAAGACAGCGGCGTCGGCACAGCCCGCCGACTTGAAGACCCCCGAGCCCAAGGGGGCTGCACCCGCCAAGAAGAAACAGTTGTTCACCCAAGACAAGGCAGAAACCAAGCAGATACCCGTTGATGAGGACGGATCCACCAACGCCACTTTCACCATAGGCGCCCACCTCAAACCCGAGCAGGAGGAGGCCCTAGTCGGGTTCCTGCGCGCCAACAAGAAGGTATTCACTTGGGAGCCTGACCAGTTGGCAGGGATCCCTAGGAGTGTAATCGAGCATCACCTCAACGTGTGCCCCAACATGCACCCTATGAAGCAGAAGGCCAGGCGGCAGTCCACAAAAAAGCAGGCCTTCATCGTCCAAGAGACCCGAAAATTAGAGGCCGCTGGGGTCATTCGCGAGGTCCGATACCCGGATTGGTTGGCCAACCCTGTCGTTGTGCCGAAGAAGGGAGGGAAGGAGCGCATGTGTGTCGACTTCACCAACCTCAACAAAGCGTGCCCGCAAGATCCGTTCCCGCTCCCCCACATCGACCAGATCGTCGATTCCACTTCGGAATGCGACCTGTTATGCTTCTTGGATGCCTTCTCTGGGTACCACCAGATCAAGATGGCGGTAGAAGACGTCGAGAAGACAGCCTTCCTAACCCCGTGTGGGGTGTACTGCTACACAAGCATGCCATTCGGGCTGCGTAACGCAGGGGCGACCTTTCAGCGGCTGATGCACATCACCTTGGGCCCGCAGCTTGGGAAAAATGTTGAAGCTTACGTCGATGACATTGTGGTAAAGTCTCGGGAGGCTAGGACCTTGATACAAGACCTGGAGGAAACCTTCGCGAGCCTCAACGCAGTGAACCTACGGCTCAACCCAGAGAAGTGTGTGTTCGGAGTCCCCTCGGGAAAGCTCTTGGGTTTCCTCGTGTCCCACTGAGGCATCGAGGCTAACCCGGAGAAGGTCAAGGCGGTGGAAGACATGAGTCCGTCAAAGACCCTCAGAGAAATGCAGAAGCTCATGGGGCGCGTGACCACGCTAGGGCGCTTCATCTCCAAGTTGGGGGAGTGAGCGCTGCCCTTCTTCCAGCTAATGAAGAAAAAGGGGCCCTTCGAGTGGACTGAAGAGGCCGACAAGGCGTTCCAGGATCTCAAGAGATACCTGACCAGCCCACTGGTCATGGTGGCTCCGCGCCCTCAAGTGCCCCTGGTGCTTTACCTCGCCGCCACTCCCTACTCCGCCAGCGCAGCCTTGGTGGCAGTCAGAGAGGAGCGTCGAATCAAAACCGCGGCAGCGGCCCGGGACAAGGCAGAACGGGAACGAGGAAGGCCCACAGAAACCACCACCGTGGCTAAGGAGGATCAGCCGCCGCAGAGGGGCGCACCAAAGGCGGAAGAGGCCCCTCTCCCAGATGGCCAGTCTCAGGAGGCCTCATTGCCTCAAGAGGCGGCATGGTCTCCGAAGGGAGCTGAAAGTGCAACTATCCCTAGGTGGTTTTGGTAATTCATAACAACATATAGCTCATTGAGCTAATGCTATTCCAAGATGATTATTTCAGGAAAGCTCAATGATTGGCATGGCATGGATGTGAAAGTGGAACCCTCAAAATGTTAAGGACAAAGGATTGGCTCAAGCTCAAAAGCTCAAGACTCTTCATTTTATATTTTAGTGATCCAAGATCACATTGAGGTCTTTAGGAAAAGCCAATACTATCAAGGAGGGATGAGGTGTTGCTTAATGAGCCTCTTGCTTCATGTGCTTAGTGATATGCTCCAAAACCCTCAACTACTTTCCCATATCCACATATGACCTAAACCCTAAGCCAAACTCGGTCCTACCGATTCTTCCTATCCGGCGCCACCGAGTTTCACTTGTCATAAGCCACTGCCAAACCCTAGCAATGATCGGTTCTACTCTCTGTTTCCCTTTCATAACTTTTCGGTCTCACCGAAAGAGCGAATCGGTCCCACCGAGATTGCAATGTAAATTCAGTGTTTCCCCTTTGTAACTTTTCGGTCTCACCGAAAGAGCAAATCGGTCCCACCGAGTTTGCCTGACCAACTCTCTGGTTAGCTAATTACCAAATTCGGTCTCACCGAGTTTGTGTAATCAGTCTCACCGAGATTACGTTATGCCCAAACCCTAACCATATCGGTTCCTACCGAGTTGCATGTCAGTCCCACCGAAAATCTCTAACGGTCACTAGGTTTACATTTTCGGTCCGACCGAGTTTGTTGATTCGGTCCCACCTGAGATTGGAAAACTGTGTGTAATGTTGGATTTTGTGTGGAGGCTATATATACCCCTCCACCTCCTCTTCATTCGTGGAGAGAGCCATCAGAACACATACACATTCCAACTCATATGTTCTGAGAGAGAACCACCTACTCATGTGTTGAGACCAAGATATTCCATTCCTACCATATGAATCTTGATCTCTAGCCTCTCCAAGTTGCTTTCCACTCAAATCTTCTTTCCACAAAATCCAAATCCTATGAGAGAGAGTTGAGTGTTGGGGAGACTATCATTTGAAGCACAAGAGCAAGGAGTTCATTACCTACACACCATTTGTTACTTCTTGGAGAGTGGTGTCTCCTAGATTGGCTAGGTGTCACTTGGGAGCCTCCGACAAGATTGTGGAGTTGAACCAAGGAGTTTGTAAGGGCAAGGAGATCGCCTACTTTGTGAAGATCTACCGCTAGTGAGGCAAGTCCTGTGTGGGCGATGGCCATGGTGGGATAGACAAGGTTGCTTCTTCGTGGACCCTTTGTGGGTGGTTGCTTCTTCATGGACCCTTCGTGGGTGGAGCCCTGTGTGGACTCGCGCAACCATTACCCTTTGTGGGTGGAGCCCTCCGTGGACTCTCGCAACCGTTACCCTTTGTGGGTTGAAGTCTCCATCAACGTGGATGTAGGATAGCACCACCTATCCGAACCACGGGAAAAACATCCGTGTCTCCAATTGCGTTTGAATTCTCCAAACCCTTCCCTTTACATTCTTGCAAGTTGCATGCTTTAATTTCCGCTGCCAATATACTCTTTGCATGCTTGCTTGAATTGTGTGATGATTGCTTGACTTGTCCTAAAATAGCTAAAATCTGCCAAGAACTAAAATTGGGAAAATGATAAGTTTTTATTTGGTCAAGTAGTCTAATCACCCCCTCTAGACATACTTTCGATCCTACAAGTGGTATCAGAGCTTTGGTCTCCATTTGCTTTGATCTCCATAGCTTTTGGTGGTCATAGCCTTGGTTTCACAACCTAGGAGAGTATGGCGTCTAGCGAGGGAAATTATCATCGTAGAGGTCCCTACTTTGATGGTACTAATTTGGCTAGTTGGAAGCATAAAATGAAAATGTTGTTGGGTTTCGTAGTAATTTCAAAAAAATTCCTACGCACACGCAATATCATGGTGATGCATAGCAACAAGAGGGGAGAGTGTTGTCTACGTACCCATGCAGACCGACTGCGGAAGCGTTGACACAACGTAGAGGAAGTAGTCGTACGTCTTCCCGATCCGACCGATCCAAGCACCGTTACTCCGGCACCTCTGAGTTCTTAGCACACGTACAGCTCGATGACGATCTCCGGGCTCCGATCTAGCAAAGCGTCGGGGAGGAGTTCCGTCAGCACGATGGCGTGGTGACGATCTTGATGTTCTACCGTCGCAGGGCTTCGCCTAAGCACCGCTACAATATGATCGAGGTGGAATATGGTGGCAGGGGGCACCGCACACGGCTAAGGAACGATCTCAAGGATCAACTTGTGTGTCTAGAGGTGCCCCCTGCCTCCGTATATAAAGGATCCAAGGGGTAAGGGGCCGCCGGCCAGGAGGAGGGCGCAGGAGGAGTCCTACTCCTTCCAGGAGTAGGACTCCCCCCCCAATCCTAGTTGGACTAGGATTCCCCGAGGGGGAAAGAGGGACAGGGGGGCCGGCCACCTCTCCTAGTCCTAATAGGACTAGGGGAGGGGGGGAGGAGCGCGGCCACCTTGGGATGCCCCTTTCTCCTTTCCACTAAAGCCCATTAAGGCCCATATGGCTCCCGGGGGGTTCCGGTAACCTCCCGGTACTCCGGTAAAATCCCGATTTCACCCGGAACACTTCCGATGTCCAAATATAGGCTTCCAATATATCAATCTTTATGTCTCGACCATTTCGAGACTCCTCGTCATGTCCGTGATCACATCCGGGACTCCGAACTAACTTCGGTACATCAAAATGCATAAACTCATAATAACTATCATCGTAACGTTAAGCGTGCGGACCCTACGGTTCGAGAACAATGTAGACATGACCGAGACACGTTTCCCATCAATAACCAATAGCGGGACCTGGATGCCCATATTGGCTCCTACATATTCTACGAAGATCTTTATCGGTCAGACCGCATAACAACATACGTTGTTCCCTTTGTCATTGGTATGTTACTTGCCCGAGATTCGATCGTCGGTATCCAATACCTAGTTCAATCTCGTTACCGGCAAGTCTCTTTACTCGTTTTGTAATACATCATCCCGCAACTAACTCATTAATTGCAATGCTTTCAAGGCTTAAGTGATGTGCATTACCGAGAGGGCCTAGAGATACCTCTCCGACAATCGGAGTGAAAAATCCTAATCTCGAAATACGCCAACCCAACATCTACCTTTGGAGACACCTGTAATGCTCCTTTATAATCACCCAGTTACGTTGTGACGTTTGGTAGCACCCAAAGTGTTCCTCCGGCAAACGGGAGTTGCATAATCTCATAGTCATAGGAACATGTATAAGTCATGAAGAAAGCAATAGCAACATACTAAACGATCGGGTGCTAAGCTAATGGAATGGGTCATGTCAATCAGATCATTCAACTAATGATGTGATCCCATTAATCAAATAACAACTACTTTGTCTATGGTTAGGAAACATAACCATCTTTGATTAATGAGCTAGTCAAGTAGAGGCATACTAGTGACACTCTGTTTGTCTATGTATTCACACATGTATTATGTTTCCGGTTAATACAATTCTAGCATGAATAATAAACATTTATCATGATATAAGGAAATAAATAATAACTTTATTATTGCCTCTAGGGCATATTTCCTTGAAATGCATATTCTTGGACATAACCCCGCCGTTTGGGCTATTGTGTGTGTTGGTTTGCAAGGTGACTTCTTTGATGGGAGAGAACCAAACCGTGAAGCTACCGCGGATGAGTTGAAGATGTTGCAATACAATGCTCAAGCTTGTGATATTCTCTTCAACGGATTGTGCCCCGAAGAATTCAAGAAAATCAGCCGTCTTGAGAATGCGAAGGAAATTTGGGACACTTTGATTGATATGCACGAAGGTACCGACTCCGTCAAGGAATCCAAGTTGGATGTGCTTCAAAGCCAACTTGACAAGTTCAAGATGAAGGATGGTGAAGGTGTCGCTGAAATGTACTCTAGGCTTGCTCTCATCACAAACGAGATTGCCGGCTTAGGAAGTGAAGAGATGACCGATAGATTCATCATCAAGAAGATTCTAAGAGCCTTGGATGGAAAATATGATACCGTGTGCACATTGATCCAAATGATGCCCAATTACAAAGATCTCAAGCCAACGGAGGTGATTGGAAGAATTGTTGCTCATGAGATGTCACTTAAGGATAAAGAGGAACTTCACAGCAAATCAAGTGGTGCCTATAAAGCCTCATGTGAAGCCCCTACATCATCAAGTGAGAAACAAGACTTCAATGAAGAATTGAGATTAATGGTGAAGAACTTCAACAAGTTCTACAAGAGTAGAAGCAAAGATAGAAGCTTCAAGTCAAGGTCCTACAATGACAAAAGATCTTCTAGTCGAGAGCGAAACTGCTACAGTTGTGGAAGACCCGGACACTATTCCAATGAGTGTACGGCTCCCTACAAGAGAAGAGAAGATTCTCCAAAAACAAGAAGCAAAGAATCACCACCAAGAGAGAGAAGGAGTAGAGATGATCGTTATGAACGAAGATACTCACGGAGAAGCAAGGATTCGGAAAGGAAGGAAAAATCATCGAGGAGCTACACAAGACGAAGACATCAAGCTCATGTTGGTGAATGGGTATCCGGCTCCGACTCCGACAGCCACTCCGAGAGAAGTTATCACTCCGACTCCGAAGATACTCAAGATGAAGGTATTGCCGGTCTAGCACTTGTGTCAACCAACTCCTACGACATATTTGACTCACCAAATGAAGGAATTGGAAGGTGCTTCATGGCCAAAGGTCCTAAGGTAACACACCCCGAGTATGTTGATTTCAATAGTGATGAAGATGACTTGTTAGGTGATGATTTGCTTGTTGAAAACTCTAGTGATGAATACTATGATGAAATGTCAATAAATCATGCTAATCAAGATAAAACGAATGACAATGATAAGGAAAAGATTGAGGCTCTAACTAAAGAACTAAACACTCTTAAGTTAGCTCATGAAACTATCTTCGAAGATCATCGAGAACTATTAAGAGCTCATGAGAAATTATGCTTTGAAAAGCTCAACCTTGAGCAAGAGCATGAGTTCTTAAAAGCAATCAATGATGATCTCCGCAAGAAAAGTTCTTCTTACATTGCCAAGCATTTACTCTTATCCAATTACATGCCTCAAGTCAAGTCTAGTAACAAGAACAAGAAAGATTCTTCCTCTAGCAGTAACAATGATCATGCTAAATCCAATATTGTTGCTTCTAGTAGTTCTCTTGATTCCACTAATGACTCTCTTAGCCAAGTTACACTTGAGCAAGAAAATAGCTTATTGAAGGGAATTATAGAGAAAGGAGTGTACAAAAGCCTTGCCGGGAGCAAGCAATTCGAGGAAATTGTGCGCAAGCAAGGAATGCACCGGAAGAATCAAGGCGTTGGTTTTGAACGAAAGTTCAATGCCAATGGAGTTGAGTGGGAAGAAGATCAATACCCCAAGACAAAGTTTGTTCCTCAACAAGAGAAGTATGATACTTCTTTCAAGGGGACACAAGCTCAAGATGATCTTCCACCACAAGACTACAAGCAAAAAGGCAAGGACAAGCTTCAAGAGGAAATTGACGCATTTGAAGAAGCTCCTAAGACCTTAGTCAAGTGGATTCCCAAGACTACTTCAAGTTCCACTTCATCAAGTACGACTACAACCCCAAGGATTCCCATCAAGATGGTGTGGATCCAAAAGAAGAAGAACTAGAGAGTTCTTGAGGGTGACTCCGCCAACATACTTCACTCTTATCATTTTGGCAAGAAAAAGTGCAATCAACTTCCACATCTTGCACTAGTTCAAGGAGTCACAAACCCTCTTGTTGGTAAGACAAGGGACAAGGTAACCTAAAAGTTTTCATGGACATCATCTTGTGTGTGCATCACTCTATGTCTATGGATATCCTTGTTTGTTCCTTGTGGGACTAACCCATATAGCTATTGAAAGTGCAATTCACTCAAATGGATAGCTCCAAGCTATCTACATCAACGTTGAGCATCCACATCTTCAACATCTACATGAAGTCATCATCGACAAAACCCAAGGTTAGTTCATCCCTCCAAGGGGGGATATCACATCTAGGGGGAGCTTTACTCTAAGACTTGAGCTAAAGCAACTCTAAAGATGTGAACACAACAATGCTTTATGTAAAAGTGGTAACACCACTTGAGCTTAAACGATGAGTATGACCTATGATCAAGTGTTCTCACTTGACTCCTAAGTCAATATACTCATATATAGATGACCTTGTCATCGCAAATTGCTTGATAGATGCTAGAATTGGTTGTGCATGCCTTGCCACATATTTCATTTGCCATCTTATTGTGTGAGCATGCTGGTTGCATATTTTGCTAATTCGAGGACATCCACTTGTTGTTTTGATCGTTTGGGTTTATTTCCTTTGCCAAGTGGATGGACAAGAATGCCTAAGAACCTCCTCTAGCTATCTATGCTTTTCTCGTCTCAAACTCTATTCATGCTGCATCACAAAATTTGATCAAGTCAGATTCGAACCACTCTGTGTGAGGAGCGCTCGGAGTCCCCGATTCGTCATAGACTTAAACTTCCAAAACCTCTTTATGATTCTCGGTCTGACCGATACCCCACTTTCGGTCCTACCGAGATCATTAAGTTGATCTAGGTTTTTGATCTTGGTGCAACCGATTTGAACATTTCGGTCACACCGAGTTTCAGTAACTGCATGCAGTTATGTATCTCGGTGCCACCGAGTTGTTCCACTCGGTCACACCGACAGGGTCGGGCTATATATAGTCACGGGCAAAATTTGGAAATTTCTCCGAACCCCTTCGCCCGCGCGATAGCCTGCTCTGCCAACGTGGTCTCTGGATCGTCTTCTCGCCACCAGCCGCCTCCAGTCGCTGGTCTCCGTCACCGTCAACGGGAATTCTGCCCCGCCGTTGCCGCTGTAGCGAGTCTCCGCCGAGCTAGGGTATGGACTCGATCTTTGTGCTATTCTCCAATCCAATTCTCAGCACATTGTGATCATCATGATTCTTGCCACGATTAAAACACTCCTATCCAGTCAATACGCCCGTAGATTAGCTTTGATTCGAAAATTTTAGGGTTAGGTTTCCGCCGAAACCATCTCGGACCCACTGAGTAGAAAAACTCGGTCCCACCGATTTGGCTTATGCCATTGCACAAGTGAGACTTGGTCTGACCGAGAATTACTTATCGATGTGACCAATTTTGGAACTCTGTGAAACCCTAGCAGTCTCGGTGCCACCAAACTGTGACTCGGTCCAACCGAGTTCACTAGTTTAGGTTCCAAAACTGATTCGGTATCACCTAGTTTAAAAATCGGTAGATCCAAGATTATTTCAGTGGGAAACTAAAACTAAGTTTTTGGATCATTCTTGTGCAAAAATCTCTGCATTTTGTGATGCTCATCTATTCTACCTCATCTATAAACTATTCACAGGGTCAGCAGTCAGAGCTTGCAGCATGTCTGATCAGAGTGACAGCCAGAACTTGTCAGAGCAGCAAGTGCAGATGAGTGAGGGCACTAGTCCCTCCAGCTCTTCAGATGATGGCAGCAGAAGTACACCAAGCAATCTGCCAAAAGCTGCCACCAGACAGAGGAAGAAGAGAACTTCAGACTCCGAAGATGAAGATTATGTGGCAGAGGAAGAGGCCACATCAAAGAGAGTTGAGCCAGCTCAAGGCACAAAGCCAGGTCTAAAGATCAAAAGGCCAGCAGGCAGGCAGCCTATGTTAAAGGCTAGAGCCTCAACTGAGAAGCCCACTCCCAAAGAGCTAGTTGCTGCAGAAGGCAAGAAGAGGAAGGAAAGGGTCAAGAAGACCGTAGCTAGAGTGCTAGGAAAGGCTTCCAACATGGAAGAGGAAGAGGAAGAAGAGGTAGCTGCACCAGCACCTAAGGCACCCAAGCTGATGGGTGATGCCATAAGATCAGGGGCTACTGCATCTAAGCCCAAAGTTGCCTCCAAGCCAAAACCAAAGAGGAATACAAGGAGCATTCCTGCAGCTGAGAAGAACAAGGCCCCAGTGCCTGAGACTATTGCTGAAGAAGAGGATGAAGAGCAAGTTCTTAGAAAGCTCAAGCCCAAGATCCCAGACGACAACGATGCTCATCCTGTGGCTGAGGACATGAAGCTCAGGAGAGATTCAGGGCTGAGGAAGTGGAGAGAAGCAGACCCGTATGCTTCAAGGAGAAGGACTGCTGTGGATTACAGATTTCACACCAAGGAACAGCAGGACTTCTATGAGACAGTGCTGCTAGATAAGAAGCCCATTGTTTGTGACATGAGATGGGTCGACTGGACTTACATGAAGGAAAATGAGGAACACTACCCTGGAGTGTATGACAGCTTTAGTGCGTGTGGAGTTGCAGACTTTGTTGGGCAGAAGCTCACAAAGTGGAACGAGGAGCTTATCATGCAATTCTACTCCACAGCACACTTCTACCGAGATGGAAGGATCACATGGATGTCTGAAGGTACGAGGTACCAATCAACTGTTGAGGAATGGGCAAAGTTGATCAATGCCCCAGAGGAGCAAGCAGATGACTTGGACATTTATGCCAAGAAGAAGATGGACCACAACTCAATGTCCAACATGTACAAGGAAATTCCAAATGAAGCTCTTGACACTTTCAAATTTGGCTCAGTGCACTATCTTCTGTCAGGGCTGCCAACAATCAATTGGATATTGAGGCACACTCTCTTGCCCAAGTCTGGAGATCACAAGATGATCAGAGGCCATGCAATCAACTTGCTTCACGTCTTTGATGTGCCACAGAAGTTCAAGGTCATGAGCCTCATAGTAGAGACTATCAAGAGGACTGCAGCAGATCAGAAGAGGAGCTATGGATACGCACCTCAAATTCAGGAGCTCATCAACTCTAAGATGGGCACGGGCATATATTTATTGGACAAGGAACACCTGGCCATCCGTCCAGATTTTGAGGACAATCAAGTTTTCATGACTAAGAATGAGCCATCGTCTGCCCAAGCACAAGCAAAGAAGGAGAAGGCAAGGAAGGAGAAAGCTGCCAAGATGCCAACTCAAGAGGAGGCATCTTAGTATTTCTTGAAAACTAAACAAGAGCAGCTTGGTTACCTGATTGCATCCACCCTGCGGATTGAGAAAGGACTAGCCACCCTAACTCAGAACTAGGCAAGCTTAGAGAGGATCATGGAACAAAAGTTCTATGACTTGGATGTCAAGGTGACAGATATTCAGACTGCAGTGGAGCAGCTCCAGGATGACATGCAGGAGAGGAGAGGCAGAACTACCACTCATGCCTTTGCCAGAGTGCCAAAAGGTCCGAGGTAGTCTGCCGTGCCAGTTGCTGACACAAGAGCCACCACTTCTGCACCAGCTACAGCTTCAGTTCCACCAGCTCCAGCATCTACTTCAGCTCCAACTCCAGCGTCTACTTCAACATCTATAGAAGCCTTCGTCCTTGGAGTGATCCGGACTCCACCACCACCATAAGATGAAGCCTGAGCGTCGATCTAGCACTATGCATTTTCTAGGAACTTTTTGGTAACTTGTTGCCAAAGGGGGAGAAGATGTATAGATCATAGGCTTCGAGAGAGAGAGAGAGTGTTGTTTTTTTCTCTCTTGCTTTATTTGGTGGTTTTTCGAACTTGTTTGCTTTTGAGTGCTTGAGATACTATGTCATTGCTTGTGAGACATTGATGATCATGTGTTTGATCATAAGCTACACTTAATGCTTGCTTAATGCTATTATCTTATCTATCTTATGTGATCATTCACTATTCTTGGTGATGAGTGCATGTATTTCATTCTTATCATTTTAAGCACTCCACCAAGATGTATGTGACATGGAAGAGTAACCCATGACTCTAACTCCTTGTGCATTTCCAGTCCAAAGCAAATTTTAAATATGCACAAACTTAGGGGGAGCTCTTACTTATCACATACTTCTCAAAGCAACGATATATTTCATGCTTATTATCACTTGTCGAAGCTTTGATCTATATGTTGTCATCAATTACCAAAAAGGGGGAGATTGAAAGTGCAACTATTTCCTAGGTGGTTTTGGTAATTCATAACAACATATAGCTCACTGAGCTAATGCTATTCCAAGATGATTATTTCAGGAAAGCTCAATGATTGGCATGGCATGGATGTGAAAGTGGAACCCTCAAAATGCTAAGGACAAAGGATTGGCTCAAGCTCAAAAGCTCAAGACTCTTCATTTTATATTTTAGTGATCCAAGATCACATTGAGTCTTTAGGAAAAGCCAATACTATCAAGGAGGGATGAGGTGTTGCTTAATGAGCCTCTTACTTCATGTGCTTAGTGATATGCTCCAAAACTCTCAACTACTTTCCTATATCCACATATGACCTAAACCCTAAGCCAAACTCGGTCCTACCGATTCTTCCTTCCGGCGCCACCGAGTTTCACTTGTCATAAGCCACTGCCAAACACTAGCAATTCGGTTCTACCGATAGGGATCTCGGTCTCACCGAGATGGGATTGCAAACTCTCTGTTTCCCTTTCGTAACTTTTCGGTCTCACCGAAAGAGCGAATTGGTCCCACCGAGATTGCAATGTAAATTCAGTGTTTCCCCTTTGTAACTTTTCGGTCTCACCAAAAGAGCAAATCGGTCCCACCGAGTTTGCCTGACCAACTCTCTAGTTAGCTAATTACCAAATTCGGTCTCACCGAGTTTGTGTAATCGGTCTCACCGAGATTATGTTATGCCCAAACCCTAACCATATCAGTCCTACCGAGTTGCATGTCAGTCCCATCGAAAATATCTAACGGTCACTAGGTTTACATTTTCGGTCCGACCGAGTTTGTTGATTCGGTCCCACCGAGATTGGAAAACTGTGTGTAACGGTTGGATTTTGTGTGGAGGCTATATATACCCCTCCACCTCCTCTTCATTCGGAGAGAGAGCCATCAGAACACATACACCATTCCAACTCATATGTTCTGAGAGAGAACCACCTACTCATGTGTTGAGACCAAGATATTCCATTCCTACCATATGAATCTTGATCTCTAGCCTCTCCAAGTTGCTTTCCACTCAAATCTTCTTTCCACAAAATCCAAATCCTATGAGAGAGAGTTGAGTGTTGGGAGATTATCATTTGAAGCACAAGAGCAAGGAGTTCATTACCTACACACCATTTGTTACTTCTTGGAGAGTGGTGTCTCCTAGATTGGCTAGGTGTCACTTGGGAGCCTCAGACAAGATTGTGGAGTTGAACCAAGGAGTTTGTAATGGCAAGGAGATCGCCTACTTCGTGAAGATCTACCCCTAGTGAGGCAAGTCCTGTGTGGGCGATGGCCATGGTGGGATAGACAAGGTTGCTTCTTCATGGACCCTTTGTGGGTGGTTGCTTCTTCGTGGACCCTTCGTGGGTGGAGCCCTGTGTGGACTCGCGCAACCGTTACCCTTTGTGGGTGGAGCCCTCCGTGGACTCTCGCAACCGTTACCCTTTGTGGGTTGAAGTCTCCATCAACGTGGATGTAGGATAGCACCACCTATCCGAACCACGGGAAAAACATCCGTGTCTCCAATTGCGTTTGAATTCTCCAAACCCTTCCCTTTACATTCTTGCAAGTTGCATGCTTTACTTTCCGCTGCCAATATACTCTTTGCATGCTTGCTTGAATTGTGTGATGATTGCTTGACTTGTCCTAAAATAGCTAAAATCTGCCAAGAACTAAAATTGGGAAAAGGTTAAGTTTTTATTTGGTCAAGTAGTCTAATCACCCCCCTCTAGACATACTTTCAATCCTACAGGAGCCACCAGCACTGACGCACTCCACCTTGTTGAGCACCCAGTGTACTTCGTCAGCATGGTGTTGCGGGATGCAAGGGCACGGTACCCCATGCCTCAGAAACTCCTCCTCGCGCTACTGGTGGCCTCGCGCAAGCTGCGACACTATTTTCAGGGTCACCCCATCAAGGTCGTCTCGTCATACCCCCTGGAGAGCGTGCTCAGAAGCCCTAATTCATCTGGAAGGGTCGCTGAGTGGAAGATAGAACTGCAAGCGTTTCAGCTCGAATTCAACACGACAAGAGTCATCAAGGGAGCACCATTGGCAGATTTTGTGGCGGAATGGACGGAGGCGCCAGGCCTCAAGGCCGACGAGGATCGGTCCCTATCCCCGGGAAGCGAGGCGCCAGAAGGCTGGGTCATGTACTTCAATGGGGCGTTCTCCGGGCATGGCGCTGGAGCTGGGGCGGTGCTTATATCGCCCGCTCAGGACAAGCTCTATTATGCTGTGCAGCTCTGTTTCCAGCAAGGTGAAAAGGTCTCCAACAACATAGCGGAGTATGAAGGTTTAATAGCGGGCTTGAAGGCCACAGCTGCCCTGGGGGTGAAACGCCTCACCATCAAGGGTGATTCGCAGCTCCTTGTCAATTTCTCCAACAAGGTGTACGAGCCGAAGGATGAGCACATGGAAGCCTACCTTGCGGAGGTCCGCAGGATGGAGAAGCAGTTCTGGGGGTTGGAGTTGCCGCATGTGCCCCGTGGCACCAATCAGGAGGCCGACGACATCGCCAAACGTGCGTCCAGGCGGTTACCTCAGGAGCCTGGCGTTTTCGAGGAGCGGCTCTTCAAGCCCTTAGCCCTGCCGTCATTATCAAACACGGCTCAGCCCCGGGAGGAGCTCCGCCAGCCACCTGCCTCAGGAGCTCCGACCTGTGGCCGGCCTCAGGAGCACACCCGCTCCTGACGATGGAACCTCGGGAGGGATGTTGGATTGCGGAGCTCCGGAGTTACTTAATGCAAGGGACCCTTCCGGAGAAGGAGGAGGAAGCGGAGCGACTGGCACGCCAGGCCACGGGATACTGCATCAAAGATGGAGAGCTCTACCGGAAGCGACCAAACGATGTATCCCTGCGCTGCATCTCCAGGGAGCAAGGGAAGGGACTGCTGGAAGATATACACGGCGGAGACTGTGGACATCATTCATCATCACGGACCCTCGTCGGCAAGGCGTTCCGCACTGGGTTTTATTGGCCCACCGCGCTCAATGACGCCGTCGAACTAGTGATAGCTTGTGAGGCCTGCCAGTTCCACGGCAAGTAGTTCCATCAGCCAGCAGGAGGCTTGCAGACTATACCCCTTTCGTGGCCATTCGCAGTCTGGGGGCTGGACATCTTGGGCCCGTTTCCTCGGGCGCCAGGGGGCTACCGCTACCTTTACGTTGCCATGGACAAGTTCACCAAGTGGGCTGAAGTAGAGGCTGTCCGCACCATTCCCGCGGGTTCCGCGGTCAAGTTGATCAAGGGCATCGTGAGCTGGTTCGGGGTGCCGAATCGCATCATCACGGACAACGGTTCGCAGTTCACCAGTAACCTCTTCAAAACATACTATGCTAACCTTGGAACGCAGATATGCTACGCTTCGGTGGCGCACCCCCGAAGCAACGGCCAGGCCGAGCGGGCCAACGCGGAGGTCCTGAGAGGCCTCAAGACCAGGACGTTCAAGAAGAAGCTGGAGGCCTGCGGCAGAGGTTGGTACGACGAGCTTCAGTCCGTGTTGTGGTCCATCCGCACAACCGCGACCAAGCCAACTGGGGTGACCCCGTTCTTCCTGGTCTACGGAGCCGAAGCGGTCCTCCCTCACGAGGTCAGACGTCGCTCCGCGCGGGTCCTGGCGTTCGACGAGGCGCAATAGGACGCCATGCGGGGGATGGACCTTGTGCTGGGGGAGGAACATCGCCGAGAAGCCACGCTACGAGCGGCGAGGTACCAACAAGCACTACGGCGATATCATTGTCGCAACATCCGCCCCAGAACTCTCGAGGTAGGAGACCTCGTGCTCAGGTGGGTTCTCTCCAGGGAGGGGCTGCACAAGCTCTCTCCCATGTGGGAGGGCCCGTTCAAAGTTGTTCATGTTTCCAGGCCCGGCTCCGCGCGCTTGGAGACTCAGGAGGGGGAGCCAGTCCAGAACGCATGGAACATCCAGCATCTCCGAAGGTTCTACCCCTAAAAAGGCCCAGAGCCTGTGAAGAAGGCGAATGCCTGTGAAGCTATCGCGTTTTGGAAAAGGCCCAGAGCCTGTGAAGAAGGCAAATGCCTGTGAAGCTATCGCGTTTTGGAAAAGGCCCAGAGCCTGTGAAGAAGGCGAGTGCCTGTGAAGCTATCGCGTTTTGGAAAAGGCCCAGAGCCTGTGAAGAAGGCGAATGCCTATGAAGCTGTCGCGTTTTGGAAAAGGCCCAGAGCCTATGAAGAAGGCGAATGCCTGTGAAGCTATTGCATTTTGGAAAAGGCCCGGAGCCTGTGAAGAAGGCCAACGCCTGTGAAGCTCGCCGCC
Organism: Triticum urartu; assembly: GCF_003073215.2. Classification (NCBI taxonomy): domain Eukaryota; kingdom Viridiplantae; phylum Streptophyta; class Magnoliopsida; order Poales; family Poaceae; genus Triticum; species Triticum urartu. The sequence goes on from NC_053027.1 coordinate 446,735,498, forward strand.
CGTGACACTCTCACGTAATAATGAGTTGGGGCTGTACACGCCCCGGAGTCTCAGGAGCGCCGGCCTCAGGCCCTGGGGCTCCCTCCCACGCCCAGTGGCAGCACTTAGCTCCGCGCTGGTGAGAAGACGTCGAAGACTAGATTAGGTGCCGGACGCGGCTTTTCATTTGCTTTCCGCAGTTGGCTCGTTCCTTCTCATTCGAAGTTTTATTGAAGTTGTTGCCGTCTTTGGCTTGTGGTTCTTCAACTTTTCACTCTCCTGCCTCGTTTTCTCTTGTGCAAGGCCTCGCGAGTGGGGGGGGCGCAGCCGAGTGCCCTCGCGAGTGTTCCCATCCTAGTCGTTCAAAGGGTTCGCGACCTGGGCCCATTACAGGAGCACCCCTCCAATCCGTGCCCCACGGGTACCGCGACACAAACACAAGGCCTCGGTTGGTCGCCTCCCACGGCCGGGGCCGGGAACTATCCACACATGGGCACGTAGCCGGAAGGTACGATAACGGAAGAAAAACGGTGATTGACAGCAATAACCCAAACACGCCCCCGCGGGGCTCCACACTACTGTCTTTTTGTGCAGGGAAAAGGAAAAGAAAAGAACAAATCAGGCGCAGCTCACCTCACACCGGCCTGCAGGGAAGGCTCGAGCTACCTTCGGGGCTCAGGCAGACTCCCTCTCGCGCTTCACCGGGGCGCGACGGCGGGCGGACACGCTACCACCTCCCAAGCAGATACGACGGCGTGGAGGCTGACCGCGGCCACCGCTAGAGGAGTCGCCGCCTGAAGAAGAACCGGAGAAGCTTCGGGAACCCTGAGCACCGCCGGTCACATGAGCGCTGTCTTCTCCATCATCGTCGGAGCTGGGTTCCCGGCCGCGGTCGTCGTCCTCGGGGCAGCACCCTGCGCGGCGACCATCTTCCCCAAACACCCTCACGTAGAAGGTGGCATCGCCGTCAAACTTGAAGTGCAGGGTACACCGACGGCCCAGGCCACGCGCGCGGGCAAACATCTGCCAACCGCGGGCCAGGGCCAGGCTCCCGGCTGCGGAGACCTCCAGTGAAACCCATGAGGCCCGGCTGCAGCAGCCGTCGGCCTGAAGCCAGAGGCCGCCCGGGGCGCCGGCCGGGAGCTCGCCAAGGAGGAAGCGAGGAAGTGGAAGCCGGGTGCTAGTCGGCTTCGCCGACCACACGACAAACTCCGGCAGCACCTCAGCAACGCAAAAGCGTGGCATAGGGGGACATGCATCCGGAGCGCACCCCCCAGCCGCAGCAATCCGCCCGTCGCTGTGCTGAAAATCGCCTCCACGGCCGCGGGGAGCTGCCGTGGTGGCCACAGGATGTTTGCGAGGGCACCCTCGGCCACGCTTGGGCGGGGGAGAGGCGGGCTCAACCTGGAGAGCCTTCCCTTTCTCTACGGCCGAGAACCTCCTCGACGGGGCCATGAAGAAGAAGGAGGAGCAAGGGGAGATGAACTGGAAGGGCACGCGCCGATCCGTACTTATAGCTGGCGAGGGCCAACCGACGGCCCCCACGATCGCAGGTAATTATGACCCGCTTTGCATGCAGGGACTTGTCAAATCCGTGCAGTTGCCGAGGCGCCATGGGGAAGTGGAGACGCCCACGTCCAATCAACCGCCACGTGGCGCCCAAGGCCGCAGGCTGTTAGGGCCCGCGGCGCTTCGCTCTTGCCCTTCCGCCTCCCTGCACGGCCAAGTCCGGGCGTGCCTTGGGCCCGGGGGCTACTGTCGGCGTTCTGGGTACGGGGGTCCCCAGACTTGCCTGCCTGCGGCCTGCGGCGTGGCTCAAAGGGGGGCCCAGCGCGGCCCATCTTCACCAACACAAAACCAAGACCCTCGCGAGGGGCCAAGCCTCGCGGGGCGGACGATGCGGAGCTTCCTCAGGCACGGCCTCGTCAGGCTGGCTCACGAGGAGGCGGAGAGACCAAGGCGGGGTACCTCACGAGGTGCCCGTGACGCAAGCCATGACGACCAAGGGCGCCAGGCGGGTGCTAGCCCGCGCAGTGTCCTCCTTTCCTCTTTGGTGCAAAGGGGGCAAGCGCAGCCGCGGAGTACCGAGGCATCAGGCAAAGGTTGCCATTTCGGTGCAACGAGACCAAGACCAGGAGGACTATGAGACGGAGGTCATCATGGAGCCCAAGGCGGCGTCATCAGCAGAGCTTTGCGCGGGCGAAGACTACTTTTCTCAGGATAGCTGATACTAGCTGTCCCCCTTCAAATTAGCCCGCCATTGTTGGCTCCCTTCCCGCTCGATATTTGGGAAGAGGACCAGGGCCTCTATAAATAGGACCGGCCACCCGCAAGGAGGGGGGGAAGAGAAGGATAAAAGGATCAGAGAGAGAGGGAAAGAAGAGAGGGAAGGGTGACTGAACTTCTCCCAGCAGTTCATCCCCCCAGCCCAGAACAGACCCTCGCGAGGCTGTTCTTCCTTGTATTGTTCGTCATCATCAGCCCAAGAGGCAATCCACCACACCACACACTGGAGTAGGGTATTACACCACAACAGTGGCCCGAACCAGTATAAACCCTGTGTCTCTTGTGTTGTTCTTTCCATAGTTTAGATCTTTGCGAGGCGGAGGGGTGCAGGTAGGTAGGAGGCGAAATCTCCGCGCGCACCCCAGTGTTCGAACCTCAAGGGTCTGCCGGAACCCGAAATCCGACAGAGCTCTTTCTCGGACCCCTCGAGGTCCTGCTTCAGTGCGGCGACCTCCGCAGTCAGTGCGGAAGAGGTCAGCAGCGAAGCCTGAATACGCATACAGGCATACTTATATTAGACTCCTGCATATATTATTTGATCCTCTATTCGGCTTTTCTTTGTGAACACCAAACAGAGCATCAGGGGCTACTGTCTATGCGGTAATATTTTTCCTATATTTTAAATACTTACCTCAAAGCTTGTTAGAAGGCTGGCACAGGCTTCAGTCAGTCCGCTCTTGGCGGACTAAACCTTCTTGATCACCACACTCATAATAGTGCGGTGCTCTTCGTCGATGGAAACGCCGCGAAGCGCTTCCAACAGGTTATCCGGTGCCCCTGGATGGACAGAGGTCACCGGCACGGACGTCTTGCCCCTTTTGGAAGGGGGCTGCTGCCCGAGTCCGGAACCACTGGAGGTTCCGGCGCGGTGTTCGGCTGAGAGCCGAACTTGGAGCCCCCGGGAGCCTTGCTCCCTTTGCTCCTGGAGTCCGGAAGGTCGCCTTGAGGCGCCTCCGGAACTGTCTCCCCTCGGCTTGGTGCCCCTGAGACAGTACCTCAGCATTGTCCGTAGGACAAGGAGAGGTGGCGGTTGGAAGTGTATCACTATTCATGTCCGATGAGTCCAAGGAACCGTCCGACGATGATACATCGATACGGGCTTGGGGCAGACTGCATAATCATATTCGACGTTAGGAGAAGCAGTGCGGCAAAGGTATGCTATGAGTTACTCTGGTATTCGAATACTTACGACTTCGCCAGGGGCTTGGCCCTGAGCAGCCACTCATCTTCGCCATCGGCGGCGGTGGTGGAACAGTCCGGAAGGAGAGTCCTTCCCTTCTTGGACCCTTCGGCCTCCCTGGTTGGGACGACCTTCCTCTTCTTGTCTCCCCCGGCTGGAGGGGGAGAGTCTTCGTCTTCCTTCTCCTTGTTTTCGTGGGAGGAGTGCGTCTCGGAGTTATCGAGCGATGAGTCCGATACCAGCTGGTGCCGAGAACTCTTTCGGGTTCCCTTGGCCTTCTTCTTGGTCTTATCCGGCACCTCATAAGGAGTCGGAGTCCGCATCTCCGTCAGGAGAGCGTCCGCAGGGTCTTCGGGCAGAGGGGCCGGACAGTTGATCTGCTCCGATGTCTCCACCCAGTCCTGTCAAAGGCATGGGAGCTCAGACCCCGCACATAATTAAGCTATGGGAAATAAACACCCTATCAGATGTACAGAACTTACTGGATTCGCAGAATGCTTCGCGCTTAGCCCGCGTTCCTCGGTAAGAGAAGGAGGGACCTCGGCGCCCTTGAACAGCACCCTCCAGACATCTTTATGCGTCGTGTCGAAGAGCTCGCTTAGAGTCTGGTGCCAGGCCGGGTCGAACTCCCATAAGTTAAAATCCCGTTGTTGACACGGGAGGATCCAGCGGAAGAGCATGACCTGGACTATGTTGACAAGCTTAAGTTTCTTTCTTATCATGTTCCGGATACACTTCTGGAGTCCGTCCAGCTCCACCGATGAACCCCAGGACATGCCCTTCTCCTTCCAGGAAGTGAGCCGCGTGGGGATTCCGGATCGAAACTCGGGGGCCGCCACCCAGTTGGTGTCGCGCGGCTCGGTGATGTAGAACCACCCTGATTGCCAACCCTTTATGGTCTCCACAAAGGAGCTCTCGAGCCATATAACATTGGGCATTTTGCCCACCATGGCTCCGCCGCATTCCGCTTGTTGGCCGCCCACCACCTTCGGCTTGATATTGAAGGTCTTCAGCCACAGGCCGAAGTGGGGCCGGATGCGGAGGAAAGCCTCGCACACGACGATGAACGCCGAGATGTTGAGGATGAAATTTGGGGCCAGATCATGAAAGTCCAGCCCATAATAGAACATGAGGACGTGGACGAATGGATGGAGGGGAAACCCCAGTCCGCGAACGAAGTGGGGGAGGAAAACCACCCTTTCGTGAGGTTTTGGGGTAGGGACGACCTGCCCCGCGACTGGCAGCCGGTGCGCGATATCCACGGCTAAGTATCCGGCTCCAAGTAACTTTTTGATGTGCCCCTCTGTGACGGAGGAGGCCATCCACTTACCTCCCGCTCCGGACATGTTTGGAGAGAGTTGAGGAGGAGGATGCAGACTTGGGCGCTGGAGCTCGAGTGCGCGAGAATAGATGAGCAAGGAGGAAGAAGGCGTGGGTAGAAAAAGGTGAGATCTTATCCCTTAATAAGGGCGGACTAAACTATGCGCCCCCACTTGCCAGGTAAAACTCGCTTATCCCCCAAGCGCCGTAATTGATGGCGCGGTTGGGTTACCAACGTCCGTATTGATGAAAATCCCGTAATAAGGGGAACACGATATCTGCTTTGACAAGATGTGTCAAGAAAACGCCTCACGATATGTGCGGGGGCTGGTTAAAGAAAAACGGTTCAAATAATTACCGGGCCGTGGCATGATGTCATGCTTCCAAAACGTGTTAGCAAATTAGATTTGTGGTAATATTATTCTCTCTACGGTGGAATGTGGAACTTATTTTGCAGGGTCTGACACTATCCTTGTATTCAAATTCTTCTGTGGTGTATTCGGAGGAGGAACCCGCCTTGCAATGCCGAAGACAACATTGCGCGCCGGACTCATCGTCATTCAAGCCTCGTTCAGGGGCTACTGAGGGAGTCCTAGATTAGGGGGTCTCCGGACAGCCGGACTATATCCTTTGGCCGGACTGTTGGACTATGAAGATACGATATTGAATACTTCGTCCCGTGTCCGGATGGGACTCTACTTGGCGTGGAAGGCAATCTAGGCAATACGGATATGTATATCTCCTCCATTGTAACCGACCTTGTGTAACCCTAGCCCCTTCCAGTGTCTATATAAACCAGAGGGTTTTAGTCTGTAGGACAACATACAATCATACCATAGGCTAGCTTCTAGGGTTTAGCCTCTTTGATCTCGTGGTAGATCAACTCTTGTACTACTCATATTATCAAGAATAATCAAGCAGGACCTAGGGTTTTACCTCCATCAAGAGGGCCCGGACCTGGGTAAAACATCGTGTCCCCTACCTCCTGTTACCATCCGCCTTAGACGCACAGTTCGGGACCCCCTACCCGAGATCCGCCGGTTTTGACACCCACATCCACCCTCTCCACCAACAAAGAAGAATTGAGTATCTGGTATGGGCACTCCCCTTGGCAAGTGCCAAGCGTGGGGGAGTGCCCCGGTATCATATTACCATCACTTCTATGTTTACCGTTTTTCTTAGTTCGATCCTTTTGGTAATATCTTGATCTAGTAGCATAAATTTTCTAGTATGATCTAGTTGTGAGTTTTGCTTTATGATCCTTCTATGTAATCGAGTCCGTGAGCTATATATAATAAAGATTAGTGTTGAGTCAAGGGCTTGATTTTTTTGCCATAATCTTGAGTGAATAAAAGAAAAGAGAAAGAATAAAAAGAAAATAAAAGAGATCATATGGGTCTTATGAAGAGTAATGAGCTCACATAGAAAGAGTATGATGAATAAAAGCTGTTAAGAGTTGACAAACATAGTTTTGGTCATCGTTGCAATAAATAGGAAGTAATAAAGAAAGAGAGGTCTTCACATATAAATACACTATCTTGGACATCTTTTATGATTGTGAGCACTCATTAAAATATGACATGCTAAAGAGTTGACATTGGACAAGGAAGACAATGTAATGGGTTATGTTTTCTTACATCTAAGATAAATTATATTGTCATGGATCATCCAATATGATTGAGCTTGCCTTCCCCCCTCATGCTAGCCAAATTATTTGCACCAAGTAGAGAAACTACTTGTGCTTCCAAACACCCTTAAACCAGTTTTGCCATGAGAGTCCACCATACCTACCTATGGATTGAGTAAGATCCCTCAAGTAAGTTGTCATCGGTGCAAGCAATAAAAATTGCCCTCTAAATATGTATGACTTATTAGTGTGGGAGAAAATAAGCTTTATACGATCGTGTGATACGGAAGAAATAAAAGCGACGGACTGCATAATAAAGGTCCATATCACAAGTGGCAATATAAAGTGACGTTCTTTTGCATTAAGATTTTGTGCATCCAACCATAAAAGCGCATGACAACCCCTGCTTCCCTCTACGAAGGGCCTATCTTTTACTTTTATCTCCTACCTTGCATAAGAGTCATGGTGATCTTCACCCTTCCTTTTTACATTTTATCTTTTGGCAAGCACAACATGTTGGAAAGATCCTGGTATATATGGCTAATTGGATGTGAGTTTTCATGAACTATTATTGTTGACATTACCCTTGAGGTAAAACGTTGGGAGGCAAAACTATAAGCCCCTATCTTTCTTTGTGTCTGATTAAAACTCCATACCCATAAGTATTGCGTGAGTGTTAGCAATTGTGAAAGACTATATGATAGTTGAGTATGTGGACTCGCTGAAAATCTCTTATATTGACTCTTTCCTATGTTATGATAAATTGCAATTGCTCCAATGACTGAGATTATAGTTTGTTAGTTTTCAATGAAGTTTATGATTCATACATGAAATTATGATTGAATTGTTACTCTAGCATAAGAGATCATATGACAAGAATTATATAAGTTGCCGTTCTAAGAATGATCATATGTTCATATCCTATATCCATATTAATACCCGTCTGATTATGAACATGAATATGCTTTGTGAGTAGTTACGTTTGTTCCTGAGGACATGGGAGAAGTCTTGCTATTAGTAGTCATGTGAATTTGGTATTTGTTCGATATTTTGATGAGATGTATGTTGTCTCTCCTCTAGTGGTTTTATGTGAACGTCGACTACATGACACTTCACCATTATTTGGGCCTAGAGGAAGGCATTGGGAAGTACTAAGTAGATGATGGGTTGCTAGAGTGGCAGAAGCTTAAACCCTAGTTTATGCGTTGCTTCGTAAGGGGCTGATTTGGATCCACATGTTTCATGCTATGGTTAGGTTTACCTTAATACTTTTGTTGTAGTTGCAGATGCTTGCAATAGAGGTTAATCATAAGTGGGATGCTTGTCCAAGTAAGGATAGCACCCAAGCAACGGTCCACCCACATATTAGATTATCAAAGTACCGAACGCGAATCGTATGATCGTGATGAAACCTAGCTTGACGATAATTCCCATGTGTCCTCGGGAGCGCTTTTCTCTATATAAGAATTTGTCCAGGCTTTTCCATTGCTACAAAAAGGATTGGGCCACCTTGCTGCACTTTATTTACTTTTGTTACTTGTTGCTCGTTACAAATTATCTTATCACAAAACTATCTGTTACCTATAATTTTAGTGCTTGCAGAGAATACCTTGCTGAAAACTGCTTATCATTTCCTTCTACTCCTCGTTGGGTTCGACACTCTTACTTATCGAAAGGACTATGATAGATCCCCTATACTTGTGGGTCATCACCAGGCGAATATATCCCAATTCTCGCACAGGAACTCTCGTAGAGCAACGTCAACCGTCGGGTCTAGTTGTGCTCCAATGGATGCTGTCTTCTTGGGGTTCGTTGGATGGACTTGGAATTTGACAATTTCTTCTGCCAGTTTCAATGAGGTGGATTTGGGTCGTTTGTCTAGGACCACATCATCTTTGTCCACCGTGGAGCGCAGCGTCGTTAACTCTTCGGCCGCGAGGGCTTCAGATAATGCCTCAAGGGCCAGGGACACGGTTTTATTCTCGGCGCGGAGTGCTATGTCCGGATCACTAACTAGAGTGATTATACCGTTGGGCCCGGGCATCTTAAGCTTCATGTACCCGTAATGGGGTATTGCTTGAAAGCGCGTAAATGCATCTCGCCGTTAGAGGGCGTGATATCCGCTGTTGAAGGGGGCCACCTGGATGGTTATCTCTTCGGACCGATAGTTCTCCAGCATGCCGAATACCACGTCGAGCGTGATTTTTCCCGCACATCGTGCCTCCCGACTGGGAATGATTCCTCGGAAGGTCATGCTACTTTGCTCGTTGCGGCTCCTGCCAATTTCCATTTTTGTATTGTATCCTCATAGATGAGGTTCAGTCCACTGTCGCCATCCATGAGAACATTGCTGAGCTGAAAGCCATCCACAATTGGGCTGAGGACCAAGGCGGCTGGTGTTCGGACTGTCCTGTGTTTTGGTTTGTCGCCAGCGTTAAAGGTTATCGCTGTGTCGTTCCAAGGGTTTATTGTTGCGATCTGGTAGACTTCGGCGAGTTTGCGGAGTGCTCTTTTGCACCTATTGTTTGAAGTGAATGTCTCAAAGACTGTCAGGACTCTGGGTTTGTCGTCTTCTGGAGGGTGTTGCTCTGGGTGTCTTTGGTGAGGATGTCCTCGCTATTTTTTCTACCTACCGGAGTACCCAACATGCTCTAAGGATGTGGGTTGGTATGGTATCCAGTGTGGTGTGTATTTTGCATGGGACATCAAGCCATCCCTCCAGAATGGTTCTACGCCACGTAATGGGTTTGCATTTTTTGGCTATTGGTCTGGGCACGTTATAGGGGTGCGTCCTTTTTGCCTGGACTAGTGGTTGATTTGGGACCGATAGCCCCCAGAATGTCTGATCTCTCCAGGCGCTCTCCATTGCGTTGTACTTCTGTACAATAGTTTCCAAGTTGGCGAAGTGTAGTATGCGGCGGCGATTAATGGCGTTGAGGAGTCCTTCGTTCGTGCAATTGTTGCGGAATGCTGCTATTGCATCCTCGTCGTGACAATCTTTGACCTTGTCCTTGACAAGGAGGAATCTGGTCCAAAAGTGGTGGACCGTTTCTAGGGGCTGCTGTTGGATGCTCGTGAGAGCGCTTATGTTTGGGTGGGTGGGTGCAGTTGGATCTGAACCCTGACCCGATCGATGATCTGGAGTCTGAGGTTTTTCTGGACTGAACAGTCCGGGCTCCGGAGTATCTTCTGATTTTTGAACCCGCCGTCCGACTCCAAGTTCAGAGGACGAGGCGTGTCTTTCTACCGGTAGGTGTCCGGCTTCTCGAGGTCGGAGATCCGAACATAATTCGTCCTTAGCATAGAGGAAGGGTTATCTTGCTCCTCGACTACCGCTATTTGGTGGGTGATCGGTGGAGAATTAATCTCTCTCTGGTCGGGTTTAAGCCCAATCCGATCATAGTCTATAGCGACTCCCAAGGCGGCGATGCGATCTAGGAGTTCGTTCAAAGGCGATAACTCCGTCGGATCTATCCATTTGGTGTATTCAGAATCAACACAGATGCGTTTTTCAATGACTTGGGAGGTCATCCTCATCGGCTCAGAGGCCGAGCGGGCGATCATGGTAAAACGGCCCAGCCGGAGGGTTTGGCCCAAGGCCAGATCTCCTCCCGAGATGATATTTTCCTTGACGATAAGTCGAGCCATCAACCTCTGCGACAACGGCACAGTGGAACTCTCAATGAAAGCACGAATGTCGGTGTCAAAACCGGCGGATCTCGGGTAGGGGGTCTCGAACTGTGCGTCTAAGGTTGATGGTAACAGGAGATCGGGGACACGAAGTTTTACCTAGGTTTGGGCCCTCTTGATGGAGGTAATACCCTACACCCTGCTTGATTGATATTGAAGAATATGAGTATTGCAAGAGTTGATCTACCACGAGATCATAATGGCTAAACCCTAGAAGTCTAGCCTGTATGACTAAGGTATTGAGTATATCCTTTACAGACTACACCCTCCAGTTTATATAGACACCGGGGGATCTAGGGTTACATAGAGTTGGTTAAATAAGAGGGAATCTTCATAGTTTTTCGCAAGCTTACCTTCCACGTCAAGGAGAGTCTCATCCGGACACAGGTACAGTCTTCGGTCTTCATATCTTCATAGCCCATCAGTTTGGCCCATAGATAACAGGCCGGACGCCTGAGGACCTCTTAGTCCAGGACTTCCTCAGTGCCCCCTGGTCATGTATATAAAGGATGGAGGGAGGAGGAGGCCGGCCCTCATAGGGCGCGCCCAAAGTGTGGAGTCCTACTAGGACTCCCTAGTCCTAGTAGGATTCCACCTCCCACATGGAATAGGAAAAAGGGAAGGGAGAAGGAGAAGAAAGGAAGGGGGCGCCCCCTTTCCCTAGTCCAATTCGGACCAGTCAATCGGGAAGGGGTGCTGCCACCCTTGAGGCCTTTCTCTCCTTTCCCGTATGGCCCATTAAGGCCCAATACGAATTCCCGTAACTCTCCGGTACTCCAAAAAATACCCGAATCACTCGGAACCTTTCCGATGTCCGAATATAGCCTCCCAGTATATCGATCTTTACGTCTTGACCATTTCAAGAATCCTCGTCATGTTCCCGGTCTCATCCGGGACTCCGAACAAACTTCGGCCATCAAATCACATAACTCATAATACAAATTGTCACATAACGTTAAGCGTGCGGACCCTACGGGTTCGAGAACTATGTAGACATGACCGAGACATGTCTCCGGTCAATAACCAATAGCGGAACCTGGATGCTCATATTGGCTCCCACATATTCTACGAAGATCTTTATTGGTCAAACCGCATAAAAACATACGTTGTTCCCTTTGTCATCGGTATGTTACTTGTCCGAGATTTGATTGTCGGTATCTCAATACCTAGTTCAATCTCGTTACCGGCAAGTCTCTTTACTCGTTCTGTAATGCATCATCCCACAACTAACTCATTAGTCAAATTGCTTGCAAGGCTTATAGTGATGTGCATTATCGAGAGGGCCCAGAGATACCTCTCCGATACTCGGAGTGACAAATCCTAATCTCGATCTATGCCAACCCAACAAACACCATCAGAGACACCTATAAAGCACCTTTATAATCACCTAGTTACGTTGTGACGTTTGGTAGCACACAAAGTGTTCCTCCGGTATTCGGGAGTTGCATAACCTCATAGTCATAGGAACATGTATAAGTCATGAAGAAAGCAATAGCAATATACTAAATGATCAAGTGCTAAGCTAACGGAACGGGTCAAGTCAATCACATCATTCTCTAATGATGTGATCCCATTAGTCAAATGACAACTCATGTCTATGGCTAGGAAATTTAACCATCTTTGATTCAACGAGCTAGTCAAATAGAGGCATACTAGTGAAACTCTATTTTTCTATGTATTCACACATGTACTAAGTTTCCGGTTAATACAATTCTAACATGAATAATAAGCATTTATCATGATATAAGGAAATATAAATAACAACTTTATTATTGCCTCTAGGGAATATTTCCTTCACAAGGCACCCCAAGTAAATATTCAAGGAGACTCAAGCATCTAAGCTTGGGGATGCCCCGGAAGGCATCCCATCTTTCTTCAACAAGCATCGGTATGTTTTCGTCTTTGTTTCGTTCATGTGATATGTGCAAATCTTGGAGCGTCTTTTGCATTTAGTATTCACTTTTCTTTGATACACCATGCAGGTATGAGATAGTCCATGGTTGATTTATAGAATGCTCTTTGCACTTCACTTATATCTTTTGAGTATGGCTTTATAGAATGCTTCATGTGCTTCGGTTATATCATTTGAAGTTTGGATTGCCTGTTTCTCTTCACATAGAAAACCGCCATTTGTAGAATGCTCTTTTACTTCACTTATATTTGTTAGAGCGTGGGCTTATCTTTTGTAGAAAGAATAAAACTCTGTTCCTTCACCTATATCTATTTAGAGAGATGACAGGAATTGGTCATTCACATGGTTAGTCACTAAATCCTACATAAAACCTGCAGATCACTGTATATGATATGTTTGATTCATTGAAATAGTTTTGCGATATAAAGATGGTGATATTAGAGTCATGCTATTGGGTAGTTGTGGATTGTAAAAATACTTTTGTTGAAGTTTGTGATTCTCGTAGCATGCATGTATGGTGAACCGTTATGTAACGAAGATGGAGCATGAGGTATTTATTGATTGTCTTCCTTATGAGTGGCGGTCGGGGACGAGCGATGGTCTTTTCCTACCATTCTATCCCCCTAGGAGCATGCGCATAGTACTTTGTTTCGATGACTAATAGATTTTTGCAGGAAGTATGTGAGTTCTTTATGACTAATGTTGAGTCCATGGATTATACGCACTCTCACCCTTCCATCATTGCTAGCCTCTTCGGTACCGTGCATTGCCCTTTCTCACCTTGAGAGTTAGTGTAAACCTCGCCGGTGCATCCAAACCCCGTGATATGATACGCTCTATCACACATAAGCCTCCTTATATCTTCCTCAAAACAGCCACCATACCTACCTATCATGGCATTTCCATAGCCATTCCGAGATATATTGCCATGCAACTTCCATCATCTTCATATACATGACTTGAGCATCATTGTCATATTGCTTTGCATGATCGTAAGATAGCTAGCATGATGTTTTCATGGCTTGTCCATTTTTTGATGTCATTGCTATGCTAGATCATTGCACATCCCGGTACACCGCCGGAGGCATTCATATAGAGTCATATCTTTGTTCTAGTATCGGGTTGTAATATTGAGTTGTAAGTAAATAAAAGTGTGATGATCATCATTATTCAAACATTGTCCCATGTGAGGTTATCAAAATAAAAGTGGCCAGAGAAGCCCCCCAAAAAAGAGAGAGGCCAAAGAATCCTAAAAAATTAAAAAAATTAAAAATGAGAGAAACGAGAGAAGGGACAATGTTACTATCCTTTTACCACACTTGTGCTTCAGAGTATCACCATGTTCTTCATATAGAGAGTCTCTTGAGTTATCACTTTCATATACTAGTGGGAATTTTCATTATAGAACTTGGCGTGAATATTCCGATGATGGGCTTCCTCAAATGCCCGAGGTCTTCATGAGCAAGCAAGTTGGATGCACACCCACTTAGTTTTTAGTTTGAGCTTTCATGCACTTATAGTTCTAGTGCATCCGTTGCATGGCAATCCCTACACCTCGCATTGACATCAATTGATGGGCATCTCCATAGCCCGTTGATTAGCTGCGTCGATGTGAGACTTTCTCCTTTTTGTCTTCTCCACGCAACCTCCACCATCATATATTCCACCTATAGTGCCATGTCCATGGCTCACGCTCATGTATTGCATGAAAGTTGAAAAGGTTTGAGAACTTAAAAAGTATGAAACAATTGTTTGGCTTGTCATCAGGGTTGTGCATGATTTGAATATTTTGTGTGGTAAAGATGGAGCATAGCCAGACCATATGATTTTATAGGGATAACACTCTTTGGCCATGTTATTTTGAAAAGACATGATTGCTTTATTAGTATGCTTGAAGTATTATTGTCTTAATGTCAAATGATAGACTATTGCTTTGAATCACTCGTGTTTTAATATTCATGCCATGATTAGATTACATGATCAAGATTATGCTAGATAGCATTCCACATCAAAAATTATCTTTTTTATCATTTACCTACTCGAGGACGAGCATGAATTAAGCTTGGGGATGTTGATATGTCTCCATCGTATCTACTTTTTTGATTGTTCCATGCCAATATTCTACAACTTTTATGTACTTTTGGCAACTTGTTATACTATTTTTGGAACCAACATATTGATCCAGTGCCCAGTGCCAGTTCCTGTTTGTTGCATGTTTTTTGTTTCGCAGAAAATCCATATCAAACAGAGTCCAAACGGGATATAAACTGTTGGAGATTTTTTTTGGAATATATGTGATTTTTGGGAAGAAGAATCGACGCGAGATGATGCCCGAGGGGGCCACGAGGCAGGGGGCGCGCCCCCGGGGGTCAGGCGTGCCCAGGCCCTCGTGGCCACCCCGTAAGGCGGTTGGTGCCCTTCTTCCGCCGCAAGAAAGCCAATATCCGAATAGAAACCGTGTTAAAATTTCAGCCCAATCAGAGTTACGGATCTCCGGGAATATAAGAAACGGTAAAAGGCCAGAATCTGGAACGCAGAAACAGAGAGAGATAGAGAGTCAGATCCAATCTCGGAAGGGCTCTCGCCCCTCCGCTGCCATGGAATCCATGGACCAGGGGGTAAACCCTTCTCCCATCTAGGGAGAAGGTCAAGGAAGAAGAAGAAGGGGGGCTCTCTCCCCCTCTCTCCCGGTGGCACCGGAACGCCCTCGGGGCCATCATCGTGACAACAATCTACACCAACACCTCCGTCATGTTCACCAACGTCTTCATCACCTTCCCTCATCTATCTATAGCGGTCCCCTCTCCCGCAACCCGCTGTACCCTCTACTTGAACATGGTGCTTTATGCTTCATATTATTATCCAATGATGTGTTGCCATCCTATGACATCTGAGTAGATTTTCGTTGTCCTATCGGTAATTGGTTAATTGCTATGATTGGTTTAATTTGCTTGTGGTTATGTTGCTCTCCTTTGGTGCCCATCATATGAGCGCGTGCGTGGATCACACCATAGGGTAAGTTGTATGTTGATAGGACTATGTATTGGAGGGCAAGAGTGACAGAAGCTTCAACCTGGCATATAAATTGATGCATATGGTATTGAAGGGGGACCAATATATATTAATGCTATGGTTGGGCTTTACCTTAATGAAGATTAGTAGTTGCGGATGCTTTCTAATAGTTCCAATCATAAGTGCATAGAATTCCAAGTCAGGAATGGCATGCTAGCAGTGGCCTCTCCCACATAAAACTTGCTATCGGTCTAGTAAAGTAGTCAATTGCTTAGGGACAATTTCACAACTCCTATCACCACTTTTCCACACTCGCTATACTAACTTTATTGCTTCTTTACCTAAACAGCCCTAGTTTTTATTTACGTGCTCTTTATATTCTTGTAAACCTATCCCGTTACACCTACAAAGTACTTCTAGTTTCATACTTGTTCTAGGTAAAGCGAACGTTAAGCGTGCCTAGAGTTGTATCGGTGGTCGATAGAACTCGAGGGAATATTTGTTCTACCTTTAGCTCCTCGTTGAGTTCGACACTCTTACTTATCTAAAGATCCTACAATTGATCCCCTATACTTCTGGGTTATCACCAGGGGGCACCCCATAACACACAAGTTGATTGTTTAGCCATGTGCGGTGCCCCCGTCCACATATTTCCACCTCGATCATGTCGTTGCAGTGCTTAGGCGAAGCCCTGCGATGGTAGCTTCATCATCATCGTCACCACGACGTCGTGCTGAAGAAACTCTCCCTTGACCTCAGTTGGATCAAGAGTTCGTGGGACGTCACCGAGCTGAATGTGTGCAGATCGCGGAGGTGTCGTACCTTCAGTGCTAGGATCGGTCGGATCGCGAAGACTTACGACTATATCAACTGCATTGTCATAACACTTCCTCTTACGGTCTATAAGGGTACGTAGACAACACTCTCCCCTCTCTTTGTTATGCATCACCTAGATGGATCTTGCGTGTGCATAGGAAAATTTTGAAATTACCGTGTTCCCCAACAGTGGCATCCGAGCCAGGTCTATCTGTAGATGTTATATGCACGAGTAGAACACAAAGGAGTTGTGGACGTGGGTATATACATATTGCTTTCCGTCACTAGTTGATTCTTGATTCAGCGGTATTGTTGGATAAAGCAGCTCAGATCGACATTACATGTACGCTTACGCGAGAATGGTTCTACCGATGTGATTTGCACACAGGTGTCCAGTGGGTGTCTGTTTCTCCGACTTTAGTTGAATCGGATTCAATGAATAAGGTTCTTTCTGAAGATCAAAAAGCAATCAGTATACCGTGTTGTGGTTTTTGATGCATAGGTAAGAATGGTTCTTGCTAAGTCCGTAGCAGCCACGTAAAACTTGCAACAGCAAAGTAGAGGACGTCTAACTTGTTTTTGCAGCGCATGTTGTGATGTGATATGGTCAAGTGATGAGATATAAATTGTTGTATGAGATGATCGTGTTTTGTTGAAGTTATCGGCAACTGGCAGGAGCCTTATGGTTGTCTCATTATTGCATAAGATGCAAGCTCCATGTAATTGCTTTACTTTATCGCTGTGCGATAGGAATAGTTGCAAAAGCAATAGTTGGCGAGACGACCATGTGACGACACATTGATAAAGATCAGGATGATGGAGATCATGGTGTCCTGCCGGTGATGATGGGGATCATGACGGTACTTTGGAGATGGAGATCAAAGGCACAAAATGATGATGGCCATATCATGTCACATATTTTGATTACATGTGATGTTTATCTTTTATGCTTCTTATTTTTCTTAGTACGGCGGTAGCATTATAAGATGATCTCTCACTAAATTTCAAGGTATAAGTGTTCTCCCTGAGTACGCACCGTTGCGATAGTTCGTCGTGCCAAGACACCACGTGATGATCGTGTGTGATAAGCTCTACGTTCACATACAATGGGTACAAGCTAGTTTTGCACATGCAGAATACTCAGGTTAAACTTGATGAGCCAAGCATATGCAGATATGGCCTCAGAACACTGAGACCTAAAGGTCGAGCGTGAATCGTATAGTAGATATGATCAACATAGTGATGTTCACCATTGAAAGCTAATCCATCTCACGTGATGATCGAACATGGTTTAGTTGATATGGATCACGTGATCACTTAGATGATTAGAGGGATGTCTATCTAAGTGGGATTTCTTAAGTAATATGATTAATTGAACTTAAATTTATCATGAACTTAGTCTTGATAGTATTTGCATATCTATGTTGTAGATCAATTGCTCGCGTATAGCTTCCCCGTTTTATTTATGATATGTTCCTAGAGAAAACTATGTTGAAAGATGTTATCAGCAATGAAGCAGACTAGATCCGATATCTGAGGATTATCCTCATTTCTGCACAGAAAAATTATGTCCTTGATGCACCGCTAGGTGATGGACCTATTGCAGGAGCAGATGCAGACGTTATGAACGTTTGGCAAAGCTCAGTATGATGAGTACTTGATAGTTTAGTGCGCCATACTTTATGGCATAGAACCGGGACTTCAAAGACGTTTTGAATGCCACGGAGCATATAAGATGTTCCAAGAGCTGAAATTGGTATTTCAGACTCATGCCCGAGTCGAGAGGCATGAGACCTCTGACAAGTACTTTGCCTACAAGATGGAGGAGAATAGCTCAACCAGTGAGCATGTGCTCACAATGTGTGAGTACTACAATCGCTTGAATCAAGTGGGAGTTAATCTTCCAGATAAGATAGTGATTGATAGAGTTCTCTAGTCACTATCGCCAAGTTACTGGAACTTCGTGATGAATTATAATATGTAAGGGACGACGAAAATGATTCCCGAGCTCTTCGCGATGCTGAAATCGGCGAATGTAGAAATCAAGAATAGCATCAAGTGTTGATGGTTGACAAGACGAATAGTTTCTAGTAAATGGGCAAGGGAAATAAAGGGAACTTCAAGAAGAATGGAAAGCAAGTTGCCACTCCCATGAAGAAGCCCAAAGATAAGACCCAAGCCTGAAACTAAGTGCTTCTACTTCAAAGGAAATGATCACTGGAAGCGGAACTACCCCAAATACTTGGCGGATAAGAAGGATGGCAAAGTGAACAAAGGCATATTTGATATACATGTTATTGATGAGTACTTTACTAGTGTTTATAGCAACCCCTCAGTATTTGATACTGGTTCAGTTGCTAAGAGTAGTAACTCGAGACGGGAGTTGCAAAATAAACAGAGACTAGTTAATGGCGAGGTGATGATGTGAGTTGGAAGTGATTCCAAGGTTGATAAGATCACCATCGCACACTCCCTTTACCTTCGGGTTTAGTGTTGAACCTAAAATAAATGTTATTTCATGTTTGCGTTGAGCATAAATATGATTGGATCATGTTTATTGCAAGACGGTTATTCATTTAAGTCAAAGAATAATTGTTGTTCTTTTTACATGAATAAAACCTTGTATGGTCATACACTCAATATAAATGGTTTATTGAATCTCGATCGTAGTGATACACATATTCATAATATTGAAGCTAAAAGATGCAAAGTTAATAATGATAGTGCAACTTATATGTGACACTGCCTGTAGCGATGTAACCTCAAACAGTCAAATCTCTGTGCATAAGTGCCATCCCTAGATTGGTAATGCTGACACACACAGTACTTCGAAGGATTTCTAACATAGTAGCAATCACACACTTATTACATCGATAGTCTCAAGAGAGAACTTAATACAATAATATGGCTTAAGGCCATCTAAACAAGATAATAGCGGAAGGCTTGGAAGATAAAGTGAGTCCATCAACTCCAACGGCATAGCTGAGTGCACGACAACGACCTATAGCACCTTACTCATCGTCTGAAAAGTCTTCAACATAATACGTTGCAGCCCGAAAATGGGACAGCACATGGAATATGCTGGCAAAATAACACTATAGAGCACTGAACAAGTATAAGCTATAAGTACATGCATATAGGGCTGGGAGGCTCTACGGTTATAATGTTTTGCGAAAATCCAATTTTTCCCTACAACAAAGGAATATTTTTTTTAACTATCATGGTAGTTCATAAACATTGAGAAGGTTCCTCCAACTCAATCCCAATTAAGCAGTATTAAAAACCTAACAAAACTAATTTAGAGTGTTGAGATCCATATGATAATCCAAGAACTAGATACTCAAGATGTCCATAACCGGGGACACGACTAATCATGATTAGTTTGTACACTCTCGAGAGGTTTGCGCACTTTTCCCCACAAGACTCGATCTCCTCCATTGGTTTTCTCGCACTACATGGTGTTTGAGAAATGGATGACTGAGACACAGTCTTTCAGAAGCATTTACTTTTTACTCTGGGTAGACAGTTACTCCTACTTTCCCTTACTTCTGCTAGCCTACCACTGAAAGAGGTCACGCAACATACTCAACTATGCCAGAGCCCATAATGGCTTGTGGCTGCACACAAAAGTTTCTAGCATGAATAATCTTATGATCCCTTCGAGCCTGGGTGGTGAACCATAGGATGATCACACGGGTACTCCAGGATATCCTAGGACAACACTAGATTCTCCAGGTGCCCGCAACCAATCCACCCAGATGTGTATTTAAGTAGCCACCTTAAGTTAACCCTTAATTAACAATCTCACATCTGTCATGGATACACTCAAACCCAATCCACGTGTACGAGTATAGCATAGCAGTATATGCATAACATAGAAGTAACTCCCAGGGTTTGATAATAAAAGGCAATAGGTTCTACCTCATCATCTACTTCCCAAAACCCACATGTTAAGAGATCCTACTCTTGCAATGTTTGAGGATTGGAACTAATGCATAAAAACACGGTATGAAAAGTATGATCAAAGTGTTACTTGCCTTGCTGACGGTCTACAAACCCTAGAGACTTGTAGTAGCACGCTTCGCACTTCGGGAATTCTATCGCAAACAAACAATAGCATACATAAGCACTCTAGCATAGATGCAAGGATAAAACTCCAATAAGAAAGTCCAAACTGAAAGTTCAACTGAAGAGCTTCGATTTGCAAAAAGAACCAAGCGAGGAGCTACAAAAGTTAAACTACGATCAAAAGAATTTCAAATTCAAATCTGCTTGAAACCAAATTTTAAATTGTCAAAAACCATGTTGAAGTTGATTTACTAGAAAGAGGGCTTCAAGAAGAAAATTTTGGCATTGGTTTCAGTAGATTTGGACGAACGGTTAAAAAGTTGCGAGGGTTTGAAGATCAGGGGTTAATCTGCGATAAAAATAATCACAGATAGGTTCCTGGCTGAAAATAAAATAAAAATAAAAAGACTATGACGCGAACGTCTGCTAACAGAGGCAAACAAACGGATTCGTTCGTTAAAACAAACTAACGAACGAACGTTCGCAGATTAGATCTAAGCCAAGAAAAACTGAGAAAACCGATTGGTAAAAAAACCCGGAGTAGATCTAGGGTTTTAAAAAAACTGAACGGACCGGAACAAAAACCCGGCAGGCGGCGGCTCCGGCGAGGCGGCTCGGTGTCGGCGCGGGGCGGCGATACTTATAGGCGATCGGGGGGGCGACTTGGGGAGGGTGTTGGGCGGCGCGGCGGGGCGAGCTCGGACTCCCTCAGGAGTCCGGTGACGGCACGGCGTCGCGCGGCGGGAAGGCGGTGGCAGCTGGGCTTCGGCCCGGCTCGGCCCACAACTTTTTTTAAAATAAATTCCGCCGAAAGAAAAATCCTAAATAAATAAAAAAATTCTAAAAATGCCAAAAACAATTTTCACCGTCTAAATAAAATATTTAGAATAAAGTAAAGATTTTTCCGGCCTAAAAATGCAATTATGAAAAATGCATAATTTTCTAATTAAAATAAAATATCAATAAAATCGCAAATAAAATGTTTATTTGATTTTAACAATTTTCCTCCAATATTTATTTTATTTTGGAGAAGTCATTTTATCTCCTCTCATTTATTTTGATATTGGAAATATTTCGGAGAGAAAAATATTAAAACCAAAATGATCCTCTTTTCAAATTTGAGAAAAATTAAAATATGAAAATAGTGAAATCCCCAACTCTCTTCATGGGTCCTTGAGTTGCTTAGGATTACTAGGATCGCAAACAAGCTGCAAACAAAATATGATATGCATATGATGACCTATGTATAACATTCCAAATTGAAAATTTGGGATGTTACACTACCGTTTAAGTCATATTGGTGTAAAGTGCATGAAGAAATTCCATGATGATGGACTTTTAGAATCACTTGAGTATGAATCACTTGATGCTTGCGAACCATGCCTCATGGGCAAGATGACTAAGACTCTGTTCTTCGGAACAATGGAGTGAGCAACAGACTCGCTGGAAATAATGCATACTGATGTGTGCGGTCCAATGAGTATTGAGGCTCGCGGGGGGTATCGTTATTTTCTGACCTTCACAGATGATTTGAGTAGATATGGGTATATCTACTTGATGAAACATAAGTCTGAAACATTTGAAAAGTTTAAAGAATTTCAGAGTGAAGTGGAAAATCATCGTAATAGGAAAAATAAAGTTTCCACGATCTGATCACGGAAACAAATATTTGAGTTACAAGTTTGGTCTTCATTTGAAACAATGTGCAATAGTTTCACAACTCACGCCACCTGGAACACCACAATGTAACGGTGTGTCCGAACGTCATAACCGTACTTTATTAGATATGTGCAATCTATGATGTCTCTTACCGAATTACCACTATTGTTTTTGGGGTTATGCATTAGAGACAGCTGCATTCACGTTAAATAGGGCACTGTCTAAAAGAATCTGTTGATACGACACCGTGTGAAGTACGGTTTAGCAAGAAACCTAAGCTGTCGTTGCTTTAAAGTTTG
The DNA here is from genome assembly GCF_003073215.2 of Triticum urartu. Classification (NCBI taxonomy): domain Eukaryota; kingdom Viridiplantae; phylum Streptophyta; class Magnoliopsida; order Poales; family Poaceae; genus Triticum; species Triticum urartu. Next base: position 446,757,346 of record NC_053027.1, read on the forward strand.
GGGTTGCGATGCTTATGTGAAAAAGTTTCAAATTGATAAGCTCAAACCCAAATCGGAGAAATGTGTCTTCATAGGATACCCAAAGGAGACTGTTGGGTACACCTTCTATCACAGATCCGAAGGCAAGATATTCATTGCTAAGAATGGATCCTTTCTAGAGAAGAAGTTTCTCTCGAAAGAAGTGAGTGGGAGGAATGTAGAAGTTTATGAGGTAATTGTACCTTCTCCCGAATTCGAAAGTAGTTCATCACAGAAATCAGTTCTAGTGATTCCTACGCCAATTAGCGAGGAAGCTAATGATGATGATCATGAAACTTCAGATCAAGTTACTACCAAACCTCGTTGGTCAACCAAAGTATGGTCTGCACCAGAGTGGTACGGTAATCCTTTCTTGAAGTCATGTTCCTAGACCATGACGAACCTATGAACTATGAGGATGTGATGATGAGCCCAAATTCCCAAAAAATGGCTTGAGGCCATGAAATCTGAGATGGGATCCATGTATGAGAACAAAGTGTGGACTTTGGTTGACTTTCCCAATGATCGGCAAGCCATTGAGAATAAATGGATCTTCAAGAAGAAGACTGACGCTGATAGTAGTACTACTATATACAAAGCTCGAATTGTCGCAAAAGGTTTTCGACAAGTTCAAGGTGTTGACTACGATGAGATTTTCTCACTCGTAGCGATGCTTAAGTCTGTCTGAATCATGTTAGCAATTGCCACAGTTTATGAAATTTGGCCAATGGATGTCAAAAAACTGCATTCCTTTATGGATTTCTTAAAGAAGAGTTGTATATGATGCAACAAGAAGGTTTTAACAATCCTAAAGGTGCTAACAAAGTGTGCAAGCTCTAGCAATCCATCTATGGACTGGTGCAACCATCTCGGAGTTGGAATATATGCTTTGATAGTGTGATCAAAGCATATGGTTTTATACAGACTTTTGGAGAAGCCCGTATTTACAAAAAAGTGAGTGGGAGCACTACGGCATTTCTGATAAGTGTATGTGAATGACATATTGTTGATAAAAAATAATGTATAATTTTTCTAGAAAGCATAAAGGGGTGTCTGAAAGGAGTTTTTCAAAGAAAGACCTCGGTGAAGATGCTTATGTATTGAGCATCAAGATCTATAGAGATTGAAAAAGACGCTTGATAAGTTTTTTTCAATGAGTACATACCTTGACAAGATTTTGAAGTAGTTCAAAATGGAACAGTCAAAGAAGGATTTCTTGCCTGTGTTGCAAGGTGTGAATTTGAGTAAAGACTCAAAACCTGACCACTGCAGAAAATAGAAAGAGAATGAAAAGTCATTCCCTATGCCTTAGTCATAGGTTCTATAAAGTATGCTATGCTATGTACCAGACCTATTGTATACCTTAGCATGATTCTGGCAAGGGAGTGCAATAGTGATCTAGGAGTAGATCACTGGACATCAGTCAAAAATTATCCTTAAAGGACTTAGGAAATATTTCTCGGTTATGGAGGTGATAAAAGAGTTCGTCGTAAAGAGTTACGTCGGTGCAAGATTTTGACACCGATCTAGATGACTCTAAGTCTCGATCTAGATACATATTGAAAGTGGGAGAAATTAGCTAGAGTAGCTCTGTGCAAAGTATTGTAGACATAGAAATTTGCAAAATACATATGGATCTGAATTTGCAGACCCATAGACTAAACTTCCCTCACAAGCAAAACATGATCACTCTTTGGGTGTTAATCACATAGCGATGTGAACTAGATTATTGACTCTAGTAAACCCTTTGGGTATTAGTCACATGAAGATGTGAACTAATCACATAAAGATGTGAACTATAGGTGTGAAATCACATGACGATGTGAACTAGATTATTGACTCTAGTGCAAGTGGGGGACTGAAGGAAATGTGCCCTAGAGGCGATAATAAAGTTGTTATTTATATTTCCTTATATCATGATAAATGTTTATTTCATACTAGAATTGTATTAACTGGAAACTTAGTACATGTGTGAATACATAGACAAACAGAGTGTCCCTAGTATGCCTCTACTTGACTAGCTCATTAATCAAAGATGGTTAAGTTTCCTAGCCATGGACAGGTGTTGTCATTTTATGAACGGGGTCATATCATTAGAGAATGATGTGATGGACACGACCCATCCGTTAGCTTAGCAGTATGATTGTTTAGTTTATTTCGCTTGCTTTCTTCATGACTTATACATGTTCCTATGACTATGAGATTATGCAACTGCCAAATACCGGAGGAACACTTAGTGTGCTATCAAACGTCACAACGTAACTGGGTGATTATAAATATGCTCTACAGGTGTCTCCGATGGTGTTTGTTGAGTTGGCATAGATCAAGATTAGGATTTTTCACTCCGATTGTCGGAGAGGTATCTCTAGGCCCTCTCGGTAATGCACATCACTATAAGCTTTGCAAGCAATGTGACTAATGAGTTAGTTGCGGAATGATGCATTACGGAACGAGTAAATAGACTTTCCGGTAACGAGATTGAACTAGGTATTGAGATACTGACGATCGAATCTCGGGAAAGTAACATACCGATGACAAAGGGAACAACGTATATTGTTAAGTGGTTTGACCGATAAAGATCTTCGTAGAATATGTAGGAACCAATATGAGCATCGAGGTTTCGCTATTATTTATTGACCGGAGATGAGTCTCGGTCATGTCTACATAGTTCTCGAACCTGTAGGGTCCGCACACTTAATGTTTGATGACTATTGGTATTATGAGTTATGTGATTTTATGTACCGAAGGTTGTTAGGAGTACCGGATGAGATCACGTACATTACGAGGAGTCTCGAAATGGTCGAGACGTAAAGATCGATATATTGGAAGGCTATATTCGGACATCGGAAAGGTTCCGAGTGATTTGAGTATTTTTCGGAGTACCAGGGAGTTACGGGAATTCACCAGGAGAAGTAATGGGCCTTATTGGTCTTTAGTGGGGAGAAGGGAGAAGGGCCAAGAGGTGGCGCCCGCGTCCCTCCTGCCCAAACCGAATTGGACAAGGGGTGGGGGCACAACCCCCCTTTCCTTCTCCCTCTCCCTCTCTTTCCTTCTCTCCTACTCCAAATAGGAAGGAGGCGGGAATGCTACTTGGACTGGGGAGTCCTAGTAGGATTCCCCACACCTGGCTCCCCCTTAGGGCCGTCCACCTATTCCCTCCCCTCCTTTATGTACGTGGCCAGGGGCACCCCGTAGACACACAAGTTGATGGTTTAGCCGTGTGCGGTGCCCCCCCTCCACAGATTTCCACCTCGATCATATCGTTGCCGTGCTTAGGCGAAGCCCTGCGCCGGTAGCTTCATCATCACCGTCACCACACTGTCATGCTAACGAAACTCTCCCTCGACCTCAGTTGGATCTAGAGTTTGTGGGACATCACCGAGCTGAACATGTGCAGATCGCGGAGGTGCCGTACCTTTGGTGCTAGGATCGGTCGGATCGTGAAGACGTACGACTACATCAACCACGTTGTCATAACGCTTCCGCTTACGGTCTACAAGGGTACGTAGACAACACTCTCCCCTCTCATTGTTGTGCATCACCTAGATGGATCTTGCGTGTGCGTAGGAAAATTTTGAAATTACCGCGTTCCCCAACAATTAGGTGCGGGTTCTAGATCTGACATTCATTGACCATTCATGATCCTCCATGTGTCATCTTCTTATTCGCCAATGAAGCTACATATCAGCTCTTCCTTGAAACAAGTGTTTCCCGTCCAATGAACCATGTGTGCTCACTTAAATAATGACATGTGGAAAGGCCCAATATAGGCCCATTTAGTTAAAAATGCCAGAACATTCAAAGGTCTGGTTAAAGCCCACGGGACTTTGTCAAAACCTGGTAGATTTGCCCCATGGAAGGCCCTTTAACGGCATGCTTGCATATAACCCATTTATGCCCCGGGTCCACATGGCCCATTAGGACCTATCTAACTTTAGCCCATTACCAACACGTGTACCATCCAATATGGTTCCAACTAATTGATACATTCCGCCCATGTGTGGCCCCTGACGTATTTTGGTCCATATGTGGCCAATTGTGTCTCTCGACCCATTGTTGGCCCTTGGTGCTTCTAGCCCATCTAGAGCACGCAGTGGCTTTCAAACCATTGACGGATCATGGTGTATTTGGACAATTTTCATCTCTTGGTGTCTTTCGGTTCAATGGAAGCACGTGTTGTCTTTGGTCTATTTACGGCCCTTGATGACTTTGGCCTACAAACATCATGTTCTGTCTTCGGGTCATTTTCAGCCCGTGGTGCCCTGATACGTCCATTTTGCATCATGTTTTCCTACTGTTATTTATTATGTTTTGGGTCATTATTTCACTTTATGATGCTATTCTTATGCATTTTGTCTCTTATTCTGCAAGTTTCACATGAAGAGGGAGATTGCTGGCAGTTGGAATTCTGGACCGGAAAAGGCTATAGCAGAGATAGTGATGTCTACTATGCAACTTTATTCTTGTAGACATGTGTTGGGCCTCCAAGCACAGTGTGTTGTAGGGAAGTAGAAATTTTCCCTCAAGTGGATGACCTAAGGTTTATCAATCCGTGAGAGGTGTAGGATGAAGATGGTCTCTCTCAAACGACCCTACAACCAAATACAAGAAATCCCATGTGTCCCCAACACACCCAATACAATGGCAAATTGTATAGGTGCACTGGTTCGGCGAAGAGATGGTGATAAAAGTGTAATATGGATGGTAGAAATATATTTTTATAATGTAAATACATAAAAACAGCAAGGTAGCAAATAGTAAACGGGCACAAAAACGGTATAGCAATGCTTGAAAATGAGGCCTAGGGTCCGTACTTTCACTAGTGCAACCTCTCAACAATGCTAATATAATAGGATCATATAACCATCCCTCACCATGCCACGAAGAATCATCCAAAGTTTCTTCCTGGCAGTGAACACAAGACGGAATTGTTTGTAGGGTACAAAACCACCTCAAAGCTATTCTTTTTGATCAATCTATCCTAGAGTTCATACTAAAATAACACGAAGCTATTCTTTCCGATTGATCTAACCAAGAATTCGTACTAAAATAACTCCAAAGCAAATTTAGATTCATAATATTCAATCCAACACAAAGAACCTCGAAGAGTGCCCCAAGATTTCTACTTGAGAAACAAAGACAAGAACATGCATCAACCCCTATGCATAGATTACCCCAATGTCACCTCGGGAATCCGCAAGTTGAATGCCAAAACATATATCAACTGAATCAATACGATACCCCATTGTCACCACGGGTATTCATATGCAAGACATATATCAAGTGCTCTCAGATCCATAAAAGTATTCAATCCGATAACAACGAAACCTCAAAGGGAAAAATTCAATTCATCACAACAAGATAGAGAGGGGAAAACTCCATATGATCCGGCTATATTAAGAAAGCCCGCGATACATCAAGATCATGACATCTCAAGAACACGAGAGAGAGAGATTAAACACATAGCTAATGGTACAAACCCTCAGCCCCGATGGTGGACTACTCCCTCCTTATTGTGGTGGCCGCCGGGATGATGAAGATGGCCCCCGGAGATGATTCCCCCCTCCAGCAGGGTGTCGGAATGAGGTCTAGATTGGTTTTTGGTGGGTACAGAGCCTTGCGGCAGCGAAATTTCTGATCTAGGTTCACCGCGAGGGTTTTTGGAATTTTTGGGAATTTATAGGGTAAAGAAGGGGTGCGGGAGGCCACCGAGGTGGGCACGACCCACCTGGGTGGTGCCCCCCTCGGGGCACCCCCAGGTGCTTCTCTGGCCCATCCTGGGTGTTCTGGTCCATAAAAAATCTCCAAAAAGTTTCGTGGTGTTTGGACTCTGTTTGGTATTGATTTCCTGTGATGTAAAAAACTAGCGAAAAATCAGCAACTGGCACTGGGCACTGGGTCAATAGATTAGTCCCAAAAAATCATATCAAGTTGCTATAAAATGATTGTAAAACATCCAATAATGATGATATAATGGCATGAATACTTCATAAATTATAGATACATTGGAGACGTATCAGCATCCCCAACCTTAATCCCTACTCGTCCTCGAGTAGGTAAATGATAAAAGAAATAATTTATGAAGTGTGAATGCTAGCAAAGTGCACAAGTTTAATCAATGAGAATTTCAATCACTTTTCCTAGCATCATAATAGCAATTCTTTCTTATAAGACTTCTCATGTTAAAGTAGCAACCAACTTACATGTTAAGGTTCAAACAATGAACTCTCAACAACCTATGTTCTTCGTCACCAAGCAATTGCAATTCAAATTATTCAATGGAGTTTAAGTAAGAGCTCCACATACTCAACCATCTTATAGTCTTCTATGATTGCAAACACTCACCGCATACACATGAGCAAAACGTTTCAACCGGACACATGGAAAGATAGGGGCTTATAATTTTGCCTCCCAACATATTCACCTCAAGGGTGATGTCAACAATACTAAACATTCTACCCATATCCAACTGGATATATGTACCTAGATCTTTCCTCACCACATTATTCTTGCCAAAAGAGAAAATAAAAAGGAATAGGAGAAATACTTTGACTCTTTGCATAAAAGTAAATACATAAAAGTAAAAGATAGGCCCTTCGCAGAGGGAAGCATAGGTTGTCATGCGCTTATTTGTTTGTATGCTCAACCCCTTACTGCAAAAGAACATCATGTTATATTGCCCCTTATGATAGCAACATTTATTATGCAGTCTGTCGCTTTTATTCTTTGCCATCACAAGTTCATACAATGCTCAATTTTCTCTTACACTAAATGATCTAAAACACTTTTAGAAGCAATTTTCGTTGCCTTATTGAACCGGTGACAACTTACTTGAAGGATCTTGCTCAATCCTTAGGTAGGTATGGTGGACTCTCGAAAATAAGATATGGGTTTAAGGGTTTTTGGATTAACAAGTAGTATCTCTACTTGGTGTGGAATTTTTCGCTAGCAAAGATGGGGGGCAAGCACCACATGTTGAAGGATCTATGACAATATAACTTCTATGTGAAGATGAACAAACATAAACCATTACGTTGTCTTCCTTTTCCAATGTCAACAATTTTGGCATGTAATATTTTGATGGGAGCTCACACACTATTAGAAAAAGGGTCAAATGTTCAGCTCATTAGTCTTGGTTTGAATTTGAGCCGACACTAATGTGACCATTACTGCCGGTTCCAATGGATAGGCGGGCGGCCCTCATTACTACCGGTTTGTGCCGAACTTTTAGCACCGGTTTGTGCCACGAGCCGGTACTAAAGAGAGTGGTGGTAGGATGTTGTCAGACTGGGCCCCCTGCAGCACGTTTAGTACCGGTTCGAGGCACGAACCGGTACTAAAGGTCGTCCTATATAAACCCTTCGTCCACCTGCACTCTGTTCTTCCCCCTTTCCCCTCTCGTTCTCCTCTGTTCTTCCCTTCTTCCTCTCGAGCTCATCACAAATTTTGTCAAGATTTGCAGGCCCCCATCCATTCAAATGATCACAAAGGTCAGCAACTTTGTCCTTTCATCTCTCATTGCTAGATTAGCTCTTGCAATGGTTTATATAGTGATTAATTCGTGGGATTTAGTAATTTGGGAGGAATTATATGTGGTATTATTTGATTTATATGCATTTTGAGGTCAAAATAACACTTAGTTTGCATATGTAGGTGTGGTTTACTTAGTGCCTTCTAAATCTCCGTCGTAACCACCGTCGATCACCTGCACCATCCCGTCGCCCGTACCACCTTCTGGTGAGCCTATTGTTCTTATCTTTTTTATATAAAAAATTCATGTTTGTGTGATTTATATATATAGTTACTTGTATAATTATCTTACCTGTACGTTGTTTGTTATTCATAGTGCCATGGTTTTGATATCCGTCCCCACCAGCCCTCGTCTGGGTTATGATTCGGATGTGGTATATTTTCTTTTATAACTATTTTGTTGCATTTCGTGTTTATGACAAATTATGCCCATCAAATTGACATAGATTTTTTTATCTAGGAGGTATGTGAACCGGAAATTCCAACCGACCCTATTGTTGAGAGGTTAAATTTAGTTGAAAGAGAAAACGAGTATTTGAAAGAAAAATTGAAAAGAATTGAGGGGGAGAAGATGGAATTGGAGTTGCATGTTCCCGATGTTGTCGATGATCACAAGATCAAGATGGAGAAAATGCGCTTGAAGATTAGAAAGATTAGAAAATATGCCATTCATAGCGAGGCTTGGTATCATTATGTTGTTGGATAAATTGTTACCTTCGTTGCGATCTTGATCGCATTTGTTGTTGCATTTAAATTCTTTAGCTAGAGAGCTATTTATATGTTGCATTTAAGTGTTGTATGAACTTTATGTATGAACTTGTATTAATTTGCTATTTTCGGTGTTGTGTAATGAAGATGAGCAGACAATGGATGTACGATGACTGGTGCTCTCCCGAGTTCATTAATGGCGTGCAAACTTTTCTACTTGCGGTTGAGGCAAACAAGCGGGCGGATGGTTTTATGCCTTGTCCATGTGCTGGCTGTAAGAATGATCACAATTACTCTAAGTTAAGAACCATTCACGTCCACTTGTTTGAGTCCGGTTTCATGCCCCACTATAATGTTTGGACCAAGCACGGAGAAAGAGGGGTTATGATGGAAGTCAATGAAGAAGAAGAGGACGACGACAACTATCCTGGCCATGGGTTCCCTGAATACGGTGATACAACAATGGGGGAAGAACCTGATCCGGCAATGCAGGAAGAAGCCGAAGAAGACGCATCAGATGAGCCCACTGATGATCTAGGTCGAGCCATTGCCGATGCAAAGAGAAACTACGCAACTGATTTGGAGAAGAAGAAGTTGCAGCGCATGTTAGAGGATCACAAGAAATTGTTGTACCCGAATTGCGAAGCTGACAAGAAAAAGTTGGGAACCACACTGGAATTGACAATGGAAGGAACATAATGGTGTATCTGACAAGGGATTTTGAAAGTTGCTGGTAATGATAAAGAATATGCTTCCAAAGGACAACGAATTGCCCGAGAGTACGTACGAAGGAAATAAGGTCGTCTGCCCTCTAGGGTTAGAGGTGCAGAAGATACATGCATGCCCTAATCACTTCATCCTCTACCGCGGTGAGTACGAGTATTTGAACGCTTGCCCGGTATGCGGTGCATTGCGCTATAAGATCAGCCGCGATGACCCTGGTGATGTCGAGGGCGAGCGCCCCAGGTAGAAGATTCCTGCCAAGGTGATCTGGTATGCTCCTATAATACCACGGTTGAAACATTTGTTCCAAAACAAAGAGCATGCCAAGGCGATGCGATGGCATAGAGAAGACCATAAGAAAGACAGAAAGTTGAGAGTACGCACTGATGGGTCGCAGTGGAGAAAAATCGAGAGAAAGTACAAGAAGGAATTTGCAGGTGACGCAAGGAACGTATGGTTTGGTCTAAGCGCAGATGGCATTAATCCTTTTGGGGAGCAGAGTAGCAACCATAGCACCTGGCATGTGACTCTATGTTTGCATAGCCTTCCTCCTTGGTTGTGCATGAAGCGGAAGTTCATTATGATGCCAGTGCTCATCCAAGGCCCTAAGCTACCCGACAACAACATTGATGTGTACCTAAGGTCATTAGTTGAAGAACTCTTAGAGCTGCAGAATGGAATAGGTGTACGTGCGTGGGATGAGCACATGGGGAAGAATTTGACCTAGAGGCGTTGCTGTTCACGACCATCAATGATTGGCCTGCTCTCAGTAACCTTTCATGATAGACAAACAAGAGATACCACGCATGCACGCACTGTTTGGATGATACCGATAGTATATATTTGGATAATTGTAGGAAGAATGTGTACCTGGGACATTGTCGATTTCTTTCGAGGAGGCATCCCATAAGAAAGAAAGGCAAGAATTTCAAAGGGGAGGCGGATCACCGGACTAAGCCTTGCCACCGTACTCGTGCTGATGTACATGATATGGTCAAGGATTTGAAGGTAGTAGCTACGTCTTGAGCTTTTGTTGGTTTTCCCCGAAGAGGAAGGGATGATGCAGCAGAGTAGCATAAGTATTTCCCTCAGTTTTTGAGAACCAAGGTATCAATCCAGTAGTAGGCCACGCTCAAGTCCCTCGTACCTACACAAAGTGATAGCTACTCGCAACCAACACGATTAGGGGTTGTCAATCCCTTCACGGTCACTTACGAGAATGAGATCTGATAGATATAATATTTTTGGTATTTTTGGTATAAAGATGCAAAGTAAAAAGTAAAAGCAAAGTAAAAAGCAAAGCAAGATTAAAGTGATGGAGATTGATATGATGAGAATAGACCCGAGGGCCATAGGTTTCACTAGTGGCTTCTCTCAAGAGCATAAATATTCTACGGTGGGTAAACAAATTACTGTTGAGCAATTGACAGAATTGAGCATAGTTATGAGAATATCTAGCCATGATCATGTATATAGGCATCACGTCCGTGACAAGTGGACCGAAACGATTCTGCATCTACTACTATTACTCCACTCATCGACCGCTATCCAGCATGCATCTAGAGTATTAAGTTAAAAACAGAGTAACGCCTTAAGCAAGATGACATGATGTAGAGAGATAAATTCATGCAATATGCAATAAACCCCATCTTGTTATCCTCGATGGCAATGATGCAATACGTGCCTTGCTGCCCATTCTGTCACTGGGAAAGGACACCGCAAGATCGAACCCAAAGCTAAGCACTTCTCCCATGGCAAGAACTACCAATCTAGTTGGCCAAACCAAACGGATAATTCGAAGAGACTTGCAAAGATAACCAATCATACATAAAAGAATTCAGAGAAGATTCAAATATTATTCATAGATAGACTTGATCATAAACCCACAATTCATCGGTCTCAAATAACACACCACAAAAGAAGATTACATCGAATAGATCTCCACAAGAGAGGGGAGAACTTTTTATTGAGATTCAAAGAGAGAGAAGAAGCCATCTAGCTACTAACTATGGACCCGAAGGTCTGAGGTAAACTACTCACACTTCATCGGAGAGGCTATGATGATGTAGAAGCCCTCCGTGATGACGACACTCTTCCGGCGGAGCTCCGGAACAGGCCCCAAGATGGGATATCGTGGATACAGAAAGTTGCGGCGGTGGAATTAGGTTTTTGGCTCCTATTCTGATCGTTTGGGGGTACGTGTGTATATATAGGAGGAAGAAGTACGCCGGAGGAGCAACAAGGGGCCCACGAGGCAGGGGGCGTGCCCTGGGGGGGCGCCCCCCACCCTCGTGAACGCCTCTTTTGTTCCTTGGAGCAGGGTCCAAGTCTCCTGGATCACGTTCGGTGAGAAAATCACGTTCCCAAAGATTTTATTCCGTTTGGACTCCGTTTGATATTCTGTTTCTTCGAGACACCGAAATAGGAAAAAAACAACAATTCTGGGCTGGGCCTCCGGTTAATAGGTTAGTCCCAAAAATAATATAAAAGTGGAAAATAAAGCCCAATATACTCCAAAATAGTAGATAATATAGCATGGAGCAATCAAAAATTATAGATACGTTGGAGACGTATCAGGTATCCCCAAGCTTAATTCCTGCTCGTCCTCGAGTTGGTAAATGATAAAAAGAGAATTTTTGATGCGGAGTGCTACTTGGCATACTTTCAATGCAAATCTTCTTAATTGTGGTATGAATATTCAGATTAGAAAGATTCAAGACAAAGTTTATATTGGCATAAAAATAATAATACTTCAAGCATACTAACAAAGCAATTATGTCTTCTCAAAATAACATGGCCAAAGAAAGTTATCCCTACAAAATGATATAGTCTGGCTATGCTCTATCTTCACCACACAAAGTATTTAAATCATGCACAACCCCGATGACAAGCCAAGCAATTGTTTCATACTCTAACTTTTTCAAAACTTTTTCAATCTTCACGCAATACATGAGCGTGAGCCATGGATATAGCACTATAGGTGGAATAGAATGGTGGTTGTGGAGAAGACAAAAAGGAGAAGATAGTCTCACATCAACTAGGCGTATCAACGGGCTATGGAGATGCCCATCAATAGATATCAATGTGAGTGAGTAGGGATTGCCATGCAACGGATGCACTAGAGCTATAAGTATATGAAAGCTCAAAAAGAAACTAAGTGGGTGTGCATCCAACTTGCTTGCTCATGAAGACCTAGGGCAATTTTGAGAAAGCCCATCATTGGAATATACAAGCCAAGTTCTATAATGTAAAATTACCACTAGTATATGAAAGTGATAACATGAGAGACTCTCTACTATAAAGATCATGGTGCTACTTTGAAGCACAAGTGTGGTAAGAGGATAGTAACATTGTCCCTTCTCTCTTTTTCTCTCATTTTTTTATTTATATTTTTTATTTGGGCCTTTTTTATGGCCTCTTTTTATTTGGGCTTCTTTGGCCTCTTTCATTGATTTTTCGTCCGGAGTCTCATCCGGACTTATGGGGGAATCATAGTCTCCATCATTCTTTCCTCACTTGGGACAATGCTCTAATAATGATGATCATCACACTTTTATTTTTCTTACAACTCAACAATTACAACTAGATACTTAGAACAAAATATGACTCTATGTGAATGCATCCGGCGGTGTACCGGGATATGCAATATGACAATGATGGAGTGTGTCATGATGAACTAGATGGTGGAAAGTTGCATGTCAATATATCTCGGAATGGCTACGGAAATGCCATAATAGGTAGGTATGGTGGCTGTTTTGAGGAAGGTATATGGTAGGTGTATGATACCGGTGAAAGGTGCGCGGCATTAGAGAGGCTAGCAAAGGTGGAAGGGTAAGAGTGCGTATAATCCATGGACTCAACATTAGTCATAAAGAACTCATATACTTATTGCAAAAATCTAGAAGTTATCAAAGCAAAGTATTACGCGCATGCTCCTACGGGAATAGATTGGTAGGAAAAGACCATCGCTCGTCCCCGACCGCCACTCATAAGGAATACAATCAATAAATAAATCATGCTCCGACTTCATCACATAACGGTTCACCATGCGTGCATGCTACGGGAATCACAAACTTTAACACAAGTATTCTTTAAATTCACAACTACTCAACTAGAATGACTTTAATATTATCACCTCCATATCTCAAAACAATTATCATGCTTCAATCTTTTCTTAGTATTCAACACACTCAAAAGAAAGTTTCACAAATCTTGAACACCAAGAATATTATTATTAAGCAAATTACCATGCCATTAAGAGACTCTCAAAATAATTTAAGTGAAGCATGAGAGATCAATAGTTTCTTTAAAACAAATCCACCACCGTGCTCTAAAAGATCTAAGTGAAGCACATAGAGCAAAATTATAACGCTCAAAGGATATAAGTGAAGCACATAGAGAAAAACTATAACGCTCAAAAGATACAAGTGAAGCACATAGAGCAAAACTACTTAGCTCAAAAGATATAAGTGAAGCACATAGAGTATTCTATCAAATTTTAATTCATGTATGGCTCTCTCAAAAGGTGTGTACAGCAAGGATGATTGTGGCATACTAAGACACAAAGAAACAAAAAACACAAGACGCTCCAAGCAAAACACATATCATGTTAGTGAATAAAAATATAGCTCCAAGTAAATTACCGATGGAAGTGGACGAAAGACGGGATGCCTTCCGGGGCATCCCCAAGCTTTGACTTTTTGGTGTCCTTGGATTTTCTTGGGGGTGCCATGGGAATCCCCAAGCTTAGGCTCTTGCCACTCCTTGTTCCATGATCCATCAAAAGAATTCACCCAAAACTTGGAAACTTCACAACAGAAAACTCAAAATAGAAAACTCGTGAGCACCGTTAGCGAAAGAAAACAAAAGACCACTTCAAGGTACTGTAATGAACTCATTCTTTATTTATATTCGTGTTAAACCTACTGTATTCCAACTTCTCTATGGATTATAAAATATTTTACTAGCCATAGATTCATCAAAATAAGCAAACAACACATGAAAAACAGAATCTGTCAAAAACAGAACAGTCTGTAGTAATCTGTAGCTAGCGCAAGATATGGAACCTCCAAAATTCTAAAATAAATTGCTTTATCTATTAATCATATGCAAAAATAATTAACTAAATATCGCTCTTCAAATAAAAATGATAGCAGTTCTCGTGAGTGCTAAAGTTTCTGTTTTTTACAGCAAGATCAACAAGACTTTCCCCAAGAATTCCCAACGGTTCTACTTGGCACAAACACTAATTAAACACATAAAACACAACCAAAACAGAGGCTAAATAATTTATTTATTACTAAACATGAGCAAAAAGCAAGGAATAAAAATAAAATTGGGTTGCCTCCCAACAAGCGCTATCGTTTAATGCCCCTAGCTAGGCATAAAAGTGAGGATAGATCTAGGTATTGCCATCTTTGGTAGGCAATTCTTTGATGATGCTTCTGTTTCCCTTAGGAATTTCTTTCTTTCTAGTGATTATTAAACTTTTAGGCACAAGATCAAAAAATTCATGTGTAGCAATTGGTTCCTTAATGATATCAAAAAGATTGGGATGAATACTTATAGATTTAAGATCCATAGTTTCCTTAGATGATTCACCCTTATTTTTAGGAACATATATAAGCTTGGCAATTTTAGTAGGAGGACTTGGAGTATTCTTTACGGAAGAAAAAGCGGTTCCCAAGTTTGTAATGATACCCTCAAGTTTATCAATTCTAATAGAATCTTAGTTAATTTTCTCATTAACTATGGGTTCTTTTTCCTTAATATTTTTCAAAGTCATTCCTATCATAGATCCATATTGAGTAATTTGATTGTGGATCTTTTCATCTAGATTTTCAATTGATTCAATAGTAGCAACATTATTTTCAATAATTTCAAGTCTTTGCATAACATGCTCCAAAGTTAACATGGTTCCGTTAACCAAAAGAGGTGGTGAGCCAAATAAATTTAGCATAGCATTATAAGAATCAAAAGTATGGCTACCCAAGAAGTTCCCTCCGGTAATGGTATCGAGGATATATCTACACCAAGGATTAACACCTACATAAAAATTATGGAGAAGAACTAAGGTAGATTGCTTCCTGGTAGATCTATTTTGAGCATTGCAAATTCTATACCAAGCATCTTTTAGATTTTCTCCCTCCCTTTGTTTAAAATTTAGAACTTCACTCTCGGGAGACAATGGAGAAGATATGAGACTAGCCATGGAGAAAAGCAAACAAACTAAAACACAAGCAAACAAGAGGAAACAGGCAAAAAGAGGCAAATAGATAGGGAGGATAGAGAGAGAGAGAGAGCGAATAAAACGGCAAGGGTGAATTGGGGGGAGAGGAAAACGAGAGGTAAATGGAAAATAATGTAATGCGAGAGATAGGGATTGTGATGGGTACTTGGTATGTTGACTTTTTGCGTAGACTCCCCGGCAACGGCGCCAGAAATCCTTCTTGCTACGTCTTGAGCTTGCGTTGGTTTTCCCCGAAGAGGAAGGGATGATGCAGCAGAGTAGCGTAAGTATTTCCCTCAGTTTTTGAGAACAAAGGTATCAATCCAGTAGGGCGCCACGCTCAAGTCCCTCGTACCTGCACAAAGCGATAGCTACTCGCAAGCAACGCCATTAGGGGTTGTCAATCCCTTCACGGTCACTTACGAGAGTGAGATCTGATAGATATAATATTTTTGGTATTTTTGGTATAAATATGCAAAGTAAAAAAGTAAAAGCAAGGTAAAAAGCAAAGCAAGAATAAAGTGATGGAGATTGATATGATGAGAATAGACCTGGGGGGCATAGGTTTCACTAGTGGCTTCTCTCAAGAGTATAAGTATTCTACGGTGGGTGAACAAATTACTGTTGAGCAATTGACAAAATTGAGCATAGTTATGAGAATATCTAGGCATGATCATGTATATAGGCATCACGTCTGTGACAAGTAGACCGAAACGATTCTGCATCTACTACTATTACTCCACTCATCGACCGCTATCCATCATGCATCTAGAGTATTAAGTTAAAAACAGAGTAACGCCTTAAGCAAGATGACATGATGTAGAGAGATAAATTCATGCAATATGAAATAAACCCCATCTTGTTATCCTCGATGGCAACGATGCAATACGTGCCTTGCTGCCCCTTTTGTCACCTGGAAAGGACACCACAAGATCGAACCCAAAGCTAAGCACTTCTCCCATGGCAAGAACTACCAATCTAGTTGGCCAAACCAAATGGATAATTCGAAGAGACTGGCAAAGATAACCAATCATACATAAAAGAATTCAGAGAAGATTCAAATATTATTCATAGATAGACTTGATCATAAACCCACAATTCATCGGTCTCAACAAACACACCGCAAAAAGAAGATTACATAGAATAGATCTCCACAAGGGAGGGGGAGAATTTTGTATTGATATTCAAAGAGAGAGAAGAAGCCATCTAGCTACTAACTATGGACCCGAAGGTCTGAGGTAAACTACTCACACTTCATCGGAGAGGCTATGATGATGTAGAAGCCCTCCGTGATGACGGCCCTCTTCCGGCGGAGCTCCCGAATAGGCCCCAAGATGGGATCTCGTGGATACAGAAAGTTGCGGCGGTGGAATTAGGTTTTTGGCTCCTGTTCAGATCGTTTGGGGGTACATGTGTATATATAGGAGGAAGAAGTACGCCGGAGGAGCAACGAGGGGCCCAGGAGGCAGGGGGGCGCGCCCTAGAGGGGGCGCCCCCCACCGTCGTGACCGCCTCTTTTGTTCCTTGGAGTAGGGTCCAAGTCTCCTGGATCACGTTCGGTGAGAAAATCACGTTCCCGAAGATTTTATTCCGTTTGGACTCCGTTTGATATTCCATTGCTTCGAAACACTGAAATAGGCAAAAAACAGCAATTCTGGGCTGGGCCTCCGATTAATAGGTTAGTCCCAAAAATAATATAAAAGTGGATAATAAGGCCCAATATAGTCCAAAACAGTAGATAATATAGCATGGAGCAATCAAAAATTATAGATACGTTGGAGACGTATCAATAGTCTTTGGAAAGGGTCCTGGCGGACAACCTGTTCCGAATGACGCTGACGGGCGCGCACCCATGTGGAAGAAGAAATCCATATTTTGGGACCTTCCGTATTGGGAAGACCTAGAGAAAAATTTCAAGAACCTAAAGTCTCATGACTGCCACGTGATTATGACGCAACTGCTTTCGGTTGCATTGAGGGGGCTTCTATCGGAAAATGTTCGATTAGCCATTGTGAAGCTGTGTGCATTCCTCAATACAATCTCTTGGAAGGTAATCGATCCAGAAATCATACCAAGGTTACAGAATGATTTGGTGCAATGTCTTGTTAGTTTCGAGTTGGTGTTCCCACCATCCTTCTTCAACATCATGACGCACATCCTAGTTCACCTATGCGAAGAGATTAATGTTTTGGGTCCTGTATTTCTACACAATATGTTTCCCTTTGAGAGGTTCATGGGAGTCTTAAAGAAATATGTTCATAACCGTGCTAGGCTAGAAGGAAGCATCTCCAAGGGCCATGAAAATGAGGAGGTCATTGAGTTTTGTATTGACTTTTTCCTGACCTTAAGCCGATTGGTGTTCCTGAATCACGTCATAAGGGCAGACTGGATGGAAAAGGCACGCTAGGAGGGAATCAAATAATATGTATGGATGGACATTCTCTCACTAAAGCACACTACACAGTTCTACAGAATTCCGCCTTGATGTCTCCGTATATGGACGAACACAAGAATTTTCTATGCTCCAAACACCCGGAGCAGTCTGATGACTGGATTACACGTGAACAAACAAGGACTTTCGCCGGCTGGTTGCAGACACGTGCCATGCATGACGCCTCTATTGAAGATGACATGTACTTGCTGTCCCAGTTACCATCTTCAAATATAATGACTTTCAAAGGGTACGAGATAAATGGGAATACATTTTACACGATCACCCAAGATAAGAAGAGCACCAATCAAAACAGTGGTGTCCGCTTTGATGCAGCAACCAAGACGGGAAAGGAAACATATTATGGTTACATAGAGGACATATGGGAGCTTGACTATAATGGTGGTTTGAAGGTCCCTTTGTTTCGGTGCAAATGGGTCAATATGACACGAGGCGGGGTAACGGAAGACCCGCGGTAAGGAATGACAATAGTGGATCTCAACAATATTGCGTATGCAGACGAACCATTCGTCCTAGCCAATGATGTGGCACAAGTTTTCTATGTGAACGACATGTCTACCAAGCCGAGAAAAAGAAAAGAAAAGGAGGCGAATGCATCATACGATGAGCCAAAGCATCACATAGTTCTTTTTGGGAAGAGAAACATCGTGGGAGTGGATGACAACACATGCATGTCAGAAGATTATGAAAAGTTTGATGAAATTGCTCCATTCACAATGAATATTTACCCGAGCATACAGTTAAATGATGAAGATTTTCCATGGTTACGGCGCAAAGGGACACACGCGAAAAAAAAGTTTCACACCCAAAGATCTGGGATGAGATTGGCTTCACTATCATCACTTTCTTCTGTGTTTCACACCCAGGAGGGAATCTCTGTAATAGTTAGGGTAGTTATGTGTTTTGGCATTTGAAACGCGAAGAAATTTTATTTGCAAACAAATTCTTTCATGCATTTACTGATTTTTTCTACTAAATGACCCTGAAATTGAAAAACACTTCATATGAACTCCGAAAAGGTTGAAAGTTGGCATGGTATCATAATTTCACCCACATAGCATGTGCAAAAAAGTAGAGAGGGTTACAGCAAAAACTGGATGGACTTCGTGTACAAAATGACAATCTCTTTCGAAGTATCAAGGTTTCAGACGAAAACTCATCTGTTACAAAGGCATAAATAATCTAAGCATTACCAAATTGAATATAATGATAAAAACACTAATATTAAACATAAGAAAAAAGAATTACTGAAAAATGTATTTTTAAAGTTAAGTTATTCACAAACTAGTGATTCACACAAATTTCAAATAATTCAAAATTTAAACTACTCAAATTTGAAAACTACCGACAGTAAGAGAAAGTTTGTAATTTTTTGTACATAAAGAAAAAATATTCACAAAAAAACTCTAAATACAGCAAAAAACAACTCAAAAATAATTAAAAGAAAATAAATAAATCAAAAAAGAAGAAAATAAAAAAGCCCGCCTACTAGGCCACAACGGTCTACATACGACTAGAAACCCAACCTGTTGTTGGGCCAGGATGCAGGCCTACAAGGCTCAGTTGGCCCATAGGGCAGCACAGAACAGGTAGGCCTAGAAGGCCTACTTTGGAGAGGAGCTCGAAGGAGCAGCCGCGACTGGGTTTATAAACCAGTGCGGCTGCCCTTCGCTAGGCGAGGTGGGACTAAACTTTGCGCCCTTCGTCTGGCAGCGCAGACCCTTTAGTAGCGGCTCGTGACTCCAACTGGTACTAAAGGGGGGTCTTTAGTACCGGTTGGAGCCACCACCCGGTACTAAAGGGGGTCGCTTCCCGCCACTTGGCCTGGCCAAATTTGACCTTTAGTACCGGTTGGTGGCACCAACCAGTACTAAAGGCCCATCCTATATAAGCAGCACTTACAAATTTCGTCATTTTTCATCTGCTTCTCCTCTGCCCCGTCGCCCGCTGCCCCCCGTGGCCGCCCCCGTCGCTGCCCCCGTCGACGCCCCTCGTCGACGCCCACGTCGACGCCCCCGTCACCGTCCCGTCCACGTCATCGTTGCCCACGTCCCCGTCCCCGTCGTCGCCGCCCCGTCCCCGTCATCGCCGCCCCGTCCCCATCCCTGTCGTCGCTATCCGCATCATTGCCTCCTATCGCCGTCCCCGTCGCCGCCTCCCATCGCCTCACCTCGCCGGTGAGCTCCTGCCCCGGCCGCCATGTCCACACACACACACATTGTTAATTAGTTGTAAAATTGTTAGTATTTTTTTTATGTTTTTAGTTATAGAAATGTTAGAAATTTTTCTATTTTTTAGTTATAGAAATGTTAGAATTTTTCTGCTTCTGTTTTTTAGTTATAGAAATATTTATAGACATGTTAGAAATTTTTCTGTTTTTTAGTTACAGAAATATTAGAAATGTTATAGAAATGTTAGTTTTAGCTAGATGAATTAGATTAATGTCAAATTGTTAGACGATGATCGATGTTTTTTTAGTTTCTTATAATTTTAGTTCTAGAAAAATTTAGAATTTACATATAGAATTTTAGTAAACACAATCCAATAAATTAAAAAAATGTTACTTTTTGCGGGCATATAGTATTTGTTTTCGACGATGCCCAGCCCGCATCCTCGCCGTCGACCCATTCGCGACGACGTCCTGCTACAGAGGACCCATGTTTGGGACTGGGCTCCGCCGGGTTGGCACTGGGAGGTGCTACCTTCAGGGGTGTGCCGCTTGGTGAGGAACCCGGTCCCGGGTCCCGTCGTCGACCCTGATCTCCTTTGGTGGCGTTCGCGTGGGCCACATTCGGTGCAAAGGGAGCCGGCCCCGCCGGAGGTGGTGCGTTGCTGTGTCAGGGAGAAGGACGAGCACGTCCGTCGCTACATGGCTGCTATGGACGTCAGGTTCTCCAATACCTGGCAGGTTCTTTGGGCAGATGACCGGAGATATGACCCTGTGATAGTTCCTTCTCTTCGGGTGTCCACCGCCCGCGCCTCAGGAACCGCTAGTGATGTATTCGATATATAATATTCGAGACGATGTATTCGAGATTATATATATTATTAGAGACGATGTATTCGAGATTGTATATTATTCGAGATGATGTATTCGAGATTATATATTATTCGAGACTATGCATATTAATTATGTACTATGATTCAGTTTTTCCTTATTGATTGCATCCATGCATTGTAATTTGAATACCAAATTGTTTTATATTTCTTCTGGATTACCTAAATAAAAGCTATGGCGGACAATACCGGCAGAGAGGGAGAAGAGACCATGTTCGAGATCATACGCAGCCCTTGCGGGCCAGATGATCAGAATGAAGATTATGACGGCTCCGAATATCTGAACAATACCGGGGAGGGTGATGATAAGATATTCGATCTCGACGACCAAATTGATGAAGTCATGAACTATGATTATGATTATGATGACGTAGACAATGTTGATCTTGAAATAACAAATACCGGCGAGGTATATTTATATAAGCAGGCATCTGGTGATCATCACATGTTTTTTGATTTGAAGATATATTAACAAATCGATCTTTCTTCTTTCAGCCCTCCGGATCGAGCAAATCTGCTTCTACAGACAACAGGACAAAGCGAGGCCCATGAAAAAAGTTGAAGGATGGCATAAAGTACAACATCGATGCCATCAAACCTAATGGCGAACTAATCATTCCTAAGAACATTGCGAACAAGTTCATTCGCCAGTGCGGAGTTCTTGTGAAGGACCAACTCCCGATCTCCATTCAAGAATGGAAAGAGCCAAAAAATAAACATATAGATGTTACTTGGGTCGACGACAGAGCAAAAAAACGCTATGGGAATCTCTCATGGAACATTTCACCCTACCAGATCATTTCACTGATGCAGATGTGCAGAAAGTCAAGGACGCTGCTCTTAGGAAGATGCCAGTTGCATTCAACACCCACAAGAAAAATGTATGGGCTAACCACATCAAAGGAGGAAGGAAGAGTCCAGAATTCAAGGGAACACTGGAGACGCAAAGAGAACACTGGCCCGCTTTTGTGAAATTCAAGGAATCAGAATTATCTAAGGAATGGTCGAGAAAAAACAAGGCCAATGCCGCAAAAAAAGACGCAGTTCCATAGGCTGGGGCAGGTGGCTACGCGGTGGCAATGCCTAAGTGGGATAAGTCTGAGAAAGAGATGCTGGATGCCGGGGTCGATCCAGTTACTAGAAGCTGCCCCCCAGGTGCAGAACTTGGTTCTATGCGCATGGGGGGCATTGGAACCGAAGACAGGCCTGGTTTCGAAGAAGGCAAGTCTAAAAGGAGCCGGAGATAAGTTATTTCAAGCAATAGAAGATGCTCGAACGGGGGTGTTCACGCCCAACAGAGAGAACGATGAGCTTACGCATGCCCTGGGAAATCCTGAACACCTGGGAAGAACACGAGGCAAGGGCGTTGTTCCGTGGAATGAGGGATTTTTGGACTGGAACACCTACTACAGAACCCATGCAAGAAGGAAGATTGAGGAGGAGAGGAAGAGGAAGCTGGAGGAAGCAGAGGAAGTAGGAAGCAAAACGCCTTCAAGGCCTAGAATCAGCGCACGTGAACTTGGCACTAAAATTCCAGCGGCAGCAGCAGCAGATCGACTCACTTAGCCAGGAAAGGGGGTCTCAGTAGCGGCAACGGCTAGCAGATGATCCAACATTGGATAGCACCGTCCCATCCATGCCGAGAAGCAGCATTGGTTCCGCCCCGGGCGACGCACCGCTGGATAGATACCCTGTGGACAACATCATGGAGAGCACTAACTATGAGCTACACTTCAAAATGAATAACATATCCATGAAGGTGGCGGACGCCATTGCTTGTACAAATTCCCCCAATGCAACCTTCCATTGCATCCCGAGTCCAGTCGGCTATGCTCGTGTCCAGGTTGATGAAGTGGTGGACCAATATTCGGGCCTAGAGCTTGAAATTCCTGGAGGTGACGAGGAGCACACACTGGGAGAGGCCAACCATCGTATCATCCTATGGAGAAAGGATTGCATCATCTTTCCAAGGCCACCGACACCGCATCAGCCGACTCCTCCTCGAAGTCCGCCACCATGTCAACAGACTCCCTCTCCTCCAAGTCTGCCACCATGTCAGGCCACTCCTCCTCCTCCAAGTCCGGCAAAGCGTCAGGCCACTCCTCCTCCTCCAAGTCCGGCAAAGCGTCAGGCCACTCCTCCTGCTTCAAGTCCGGCACAGCGTCAGCAGACAACTCCTCGAAGTCCGCCACCGCGTCAGTAGACTCCCGCTCCTCCAAGTCCACCAACGCATCAGGCCACTCCTCCTCCAAGTCAGGCACAGCGTCAGGCCACTCCTCCTGCTCCAACTCAGCCACATCAGTCGTCTCCACCGCCTCAGCAATCGCAGAAGAGAGCCATCGCAGTTATGGTGCGTAGCGCTACGAGTCGAGGTAGTACAGGAGGTACAGGCGGAGGCAAGCGATATAAATATGGTCCAAGCTTCGCTCCTCTTCCTTAGAGGCCTTACAACATGACTGTCGGTGTCAAAACCGGTGGATCTCGGGTAGGGGGTCCCGAACTGTGCGTCTAGGATCGATGGTAACAGGAGGCAGGGGACACGAAGTTTTACCCAGGTTCGGGCCCTCTTGAGGGAGGTAAAACCCTACGTCCTGCTTGATTAATATTGATGATATGGGTAGTACAAGAGTTGATCTACCACGAGATCGTAGAGGCTAAACCCTAGAAGCTAGCCTATGGTATGATTGTATGTATATGTTGTATCTTCTATCGACTAGCCTGGCCTCGGTTTATATAATGCACCAGAGGCCTAGGATAACAAGAGTCCTAGCCGAATACGCCGGTGGGGAGAAGTCCTTGCCTTGATCGCCAAGTCTTGTGGAATCTTCCTTGTATGCGGCAGCCGTCCGAACTGGCCCATGAATACGGCCATGGGGGGCCTCGGCCCAATCTAATAGATCGGGAGACAACGTGGTGAGTACCCCCTAGTCCAGGACACCGTCAGTAGCCCCCTGAACCGGTCTTCAAGTTAGGGACGCTCCTCAATTCTTCCGAACCGTTCTTCATCATCGGTCGTTGGTCTTGAAAACTGGTTCAACAAATCTTCTTTATCTTCGATCTTGAGGATGGCCGAAATGCATTCGACGAGTTTACACGTCGGGTATCCGAGGAGCCCCTTTAAGTTTCCGGCCTTTACCAATGCCTTGTTATTTTTATGCCACACCTTGGGTTTGAAGTTGTTCCCGGGCGGCAGCGTCCTCTTGCGTCCGAGCTCCAACGCCGGACCGCTTCCCAGCCCTAACACCGGAATGTATCCGAGCTCCAACGCCGGACTATGTATCCGAACTCCAACGCCGGACTGTATATCCGAGGTGTCGTAAATCACCTTGGTTCAAAGAAGTTTGAAGGAGTTTAGCCGAGCTTAATGCCGGAAATGCCCTCTATGGAGCCAGCCACCAGTGCCCGAGCTTTATGACGGGCTGCTTTCAAGGTGGTGCACCACCCCGAATGTGGGACGATTTTTGTGAATATTTTTTATTGGTGCAATTTATTCTCTGCCGAGATATATAGCCAGTAGCCCTCAAGGTGTGTATCGGTCTAAAACCCAAGATGCACCTGAAGGATGATGTAAGACCGCTGATCCCAGTAGCCGCTGAGACTCAGGTTGATTTGGAAAATCGGCCTGAGGATCAAGTCCAAGCTCGGCAGAATACTTCGGGACACTAAAAGCGGCGTGCTCAGTCCTCGAGACTCAGGTTGGGTGCGGCCGACCAACCTGAGGATCAAAATCTCCTCGAAAACTATATTGCACATAAAATTTTCTACATTGGACAAGCAATGCAGTAGCCCCCGAGACACTGGTCGGGTGGTAACACCAGATCAGGGGATCAATGTGCCCCTTTAATATTTGTAAATAATAAGCCCGAAGCCCAGTAGCCCCCGAGCCTTAATGCGGGCACGGGTGGCCGAATTAAGGATCAATATCCATAGTAAAATCACAAATTATATGTAATGACTCTATGTATCCAAGTACTTTACGTCATTAATGCTTAGATCCGCATTGTACAAAACTTTGTTGACCGACCATCGGTTTCCACCTCCTCGGCCAGTAGCCGAGGAGTGTTTGTCCTACTTTATAAAGCCTTTATGAGGGCAAAGATTTACAACAAACAAGGCAATCTGGCCATACGGTTTTATAAACAAAGGTACGCAGAGAGTTATATTACTGTTTAATAGAAGAAATGTCTTCCAAATAGTCCCGCTATCGGTTCCTTTCTTTGGGTTGTCATGCTAAGCATGATCATTAAACCTCAGCTCTAATGTAAGAGCAAAATATTGAGGATTTAGTTTGGGAGGCCAGTTAATAGCCCCCGGTAGTGTTCGGCGATAGTCGGGGTCAAGCCGTAAACACTTCGGCCAATGTTATGAACGGCCCATCATTTAACATAGTCATCAGATCATTGACCAGTTTACGCTTATTGTGACAGTCAATTTTCGGCTTTCTCCACTGAGGTGCTTAACCATGTGAGCTGGAAGCACAATCGTAGTGGTTCTCCCTTTGCACGCCTAGCAGAACAAAACGGAACATAGGAAGCAAGTGCCGGAGCCGGGCAACCCAACTATTGACCGAAGACACAATTCGAAACCGATGCATATATAGCAATATCTGAGAATGTTTTTGCCGAATCCCTAAAGGTGTCCGGCGTTGCACTGCGAGACTAATGCTGGAAAAGCACAAATAGTGTAAAAGTGCCAAAAAGCTTGGAAAACCAAGAAACGTCAGTAAAAACATGACGTCCGAACAAGATCAAGTGTTCGGTGCCAATCCGAAAATTGGTCTTAGAAACAAGAAGTGCTTCTGTCGTGCTTTAACATGATACATCCTATCTCAAGACTTCGAGCGGGTCAGCCTACGGCTTCAACCTCCCATCCCGAGGGCGGAGTACTTCTCATCAGGCTAGTTTAGCAAACTAAACTCTAGCGGCTTTGAGAGAGAAATTAGGCTCCCCGGATAGTGACCGCACACTCGTGTCGAATAAAGGAGTGATAAACAATAATAATAAAACTTTGCAACGACTAAGAAGAAGAACACTTATTATAAAACGGCTCAAATAAACTTAAGAGCCCCCAAGTGACTTGGGTAGAAGAATGATTGCATGTACCGAAGTACTTATATCATATCTATGTTCAAGCGAACTTTAAACGCGTCTTAACCGACCGTCGGCTTCTCCCTCTTCAGTCAAGGACCGAAAAGTGTTATGTACTCCATCGGTCGAGAATATCGATGGTGTTTCCAATAACCAGGCAATCAGGCCATAAGGCTGTAACAGACAAAGCGCGCTCAAGGAATTTATGCTATATTACTGCGAAGAGTAAGAAGCATCTTCGAAGAAAATAGTACCCCCACCGATACCTTTCTTCGGTGCTCATTGTTATTATGAGACTTGTGCAATAGATTTTTTGTACTCATGAGTTCCGTTGTGTGCCGACCATCATTGAAAACTATAAGAGCGCTAGCTTTCGGCTTCACCCAGTCTGAGGTCCGGCTCAGGAGACCCGATTGTGACAATCGCAGAGGTGCTCCCTTTACTCCCTAGCCGAACAATCGGGAACGTAGGGGTAAACACAGGAGCAAGGCAACCCAGCTTGCAAATCGCTTAAGTCAATATGGTGCATATTGTGGCGTAATACACGAACAAGGAACGAAGCCGTACAAGTATAATCATATGCAACAGGAAAAGCTTCGTGAAGGAAGCCCCCAAATGAATTGGGTATTTGAATTTATGCGTCACAAATAAAGTTTGGACAAGGAAATTTTTTACAAGCAACTTTTTTCCAAAAAAGTATAACGCTTGGTCGAACCGAACACAAGTTAGAAATTAAAGCTTTGAGCATGAAATCGACTTAGCTGGTTAATGTGTTCGGTATTGATAACGCGGTCCGAGCTTGATGCGGGGCAAGGTTCCATCCCCCAAGCTGGTCCCGAGGTGGCGGAGCGGAGAGCTCGACACGCCGAAGTGGTGACATAGCACGGTCAATGCAGACTGGCAGAGTGACGCCGAAGTCCCCAGATCATTTTCCTGTGCACAAAAAATAGTGCAAACCGGAGATAATAGTAATAATGATAATTAAAAAAATCATTGCATAATAAATAATTGATGCAAAGTGAGTAATAGAAGAAATATGGCCTGGCGCCAAAGTCAATGTCGACGCAGGGCGTCGGCGTGATGCAGTAAAGGCGTGGCAAAGCCTGAATTCGCAGGTCGGTCCGAGCTCCGGATGCGGCGTTCGCCGGACTATGTACGGAAACTGATCGAACCACCACGCGTCCGTCGTTAATGCGGCCACCATTTGATAGACCTGTGTACATATGACGGACAAACCAGAGTAATAATTCCTT
Source organism: Triticum urartu (assembly GCF_003073215.2). Lineage (NCBI taxonomy): Eukaryota > Viridiplantae > Streptophyta > Magnoliopsida > Poales > Poaceae > Triticum > Triticum urartu. The sequence continues at coordinate 446,784,403 of NC_053027.1, forward strand.
GGGAAAAATGAACCCAAACGAGAAAAAAATACTGGGATTAATAGCACCTGGTTTATTTGTTGTAGCAATCCGAAGGAAGGTGATTCCCAAAATTGGGACTCGCTTCGCACACCCATTGCCTGATGGGCGATAAAACGGTGGCATGGCAAAGCTGGTAAAGGTTGACACACCGAGGCAAAGCCCTCGGCCCAGCTAACGTGACAGAGCTGGTCAGCTAGTGACGTCGAAGTGTCCGGAGTAGGTTGATGAAGAGATGGCGAAGCCCCCGGTCCAGCCGAGATGTCGAAGCCTCGATGTCAGCTGATGAGTCGAAGTAGGACGACGTGATGGACACCGGCTTGAAGAAGCAATAGTGCGGCCCTATCGATGTAGGTCGTGACGTGGTCGATGCCGGCTTGATGAAGCAACCGTGCGGCAATGCCGGTATGCCCGCTCCGTGTAATCCGTGGGGCGGCGATGTTGGTGATGATTTATCCTTCGCGATGCCGGACTCTTATTCGGCTTGCCGAGATGATGATCCGAAGAAGTTGAGCTCGGCTCAACAAAGTGACGCCGTGTCTAGCGCAGGTCGGCAGCCGTGGAGTAATATTGCCGGACTGGTTTGACACCAGCATGATGTTGAAGATCATGTTCAAAAGATCGTAAAGTTAGTGGGATGTGTTCGGGAACAAAACACAATACCCCATACAAAACTTCCTTCAAAAGGGATGTCCGAAATCCCGTTTATAGAAAAGATGAACTCGGGTCGGATTCGTTTTCGCGCAGAAAACAGATCCGAAAAGTGATGCACTAATTAGAAGGTTCCCAGAGTTTGGACGGTCGGATCGAGCTGAAATTTTGAGAGGTGGTAGATATAGGAATTCTGCAGCCGATCAACGGTTGGATCTTCCAAAGGACGTCCGATCTAGAAGCTGGACACCATGCCCTAAACTCATCCAAATTCCCGTCCAGATTTGACAGGGCTCCGGTATATCGTGGATTGCCAGAGATTCCTCCATCAGAACTCGACGAAATTTTCCAGGGTTGTTATAGACTCAATTCCGCACAATTCCACCAAAGCGATCGTCAAAGCGATACTCGAGGAGGTGGTGGAGGCATATACGAGTTCGCGTTCGCTGTCCAAAAAAACAGCACGGTCGCTTGAGGGCAATGTTGACGTTGAGCCCCTGAGCTCCATGGATGATTCCTCCATGATCTTGATAGAGATCGGAGTTGATATTTGACCGAGGAGCAAAACGCGGCCATAGTGCAGGCCCAAGTGGACGCCCATTTTGGACCAAAACCGGCACCGCCGCCAAGGGAGAAAGTGCCCAAGGAAAAAGATTGGCCACTTCATTCGTATGGCTAGACCACCAGCTCCCAACCCTGTTGACTCGTACTATGAGCACCAAATCAGTTAGGCACATCGAGCATGACTACAGAAGGAGTCGAGCCCGAGCTCGAGCCAAGCAGCTGGCAAAAATGCGGGAAAACCGTTCCCCGACTGGGAGAACAGGCAGCGCAGTCGATCCCCCCGCTTGTTGTGCCAACAACGCATGAGAGTACTGCCACCCTATATATATGTGGGCAAACCGTTCCCCAGATGGGAAATCTGGTAATAATCGAGGAGCACATAATGCAGGCTGCTCAATGTCACTGTTGGACAACTCCTCGAGATCGAGCCAATGTCTCCGCTTAGAGAGGAGGAAATAAAACGGAAATATGTCCGCGGCCAACCTTTGGTCGAGCCCGAGAAAGTCAAGAACCTCTCAATGAGAATGTATGAATTGCATGATTGGTACATGAAAATTACCAAGAGTTCCAATCAAGAGTCCCTCATGGTGAAGGTCAAGTAAGAGCACTTCCATAAGCTAGCTCTGTCCATTGAGTATTCAGAACTATTTCAGTTATTCAATCAAGATGCACTCGACAAATCTCTCGTCAGTTGCTATTGTCTATAAGTGATTTCTTTCTGCAATTTAAGTCTCAAGCTAGATTTAGTGCTCATTAATCGATCATTACCTGTAATTATCCTCACTATATTCTTTTTTGTGGTATTATGCAGGATGAAGATGTATGAAATGAAAAAAGATGGACGCTATGGCAGTGGGGTCATTGACCCAAATACCATTAATGAAAAGACATGGATATATGAATATTATAAACAAGATGTAGAGGATAAAATGCTAGAGTTCTTGAAGCGCCTCAATAGCAATGAAGATATACTACTTCCTTACAACTTCCGGTGAGTCACACTGTCTTGTACTACAAATTCTGTTTTTGCTTACTAGCTAGCCAGATGTTAATAATTAAGTGTATAGGGCTTAGGGTAGTTGATTAGTCTTATGCACATGCCCGCTTAATTAAGACATGCAAACATATGCGCATGCAGTTACCACTGGATCTTGTTAGACATTAAAGTTGAAGAAGGAAAAGTTGAATTACTGGACTCACTACTTAAAAAAGAAAGTGACTACACCATCTTGAAGGGGATAGTCGACAGGTAATTTCAATCACTATTAACTATATCTCGGCCTATTTAGTTCATCATTTCCTGATATCAACTATTTAATAACCCCTTTATTAATTTCCTTTGCCGGCGGGCAGGGCTTGGGCAAAGTTCATCAAGGTGACTCTAGGCAAATGGCGAAAAAGCAGTTTTGGTTTCGACCGAAGGTAAGTAATTAAGTAGTACTAGCTAGCTTACCATCTCTTTAATTATTGTTTCAATACCATTAATTAATTATCATGCTTGATTAATTATTATCTGATTAAATTCCATTCTCGTAAAGGCCCTGAAGCAGGCGCCGGGGACTGATCTATGTGCATACTACATTTGCGAGAACATTCGCATGATTGTGTCCGAAAGGAGCAAATCTGACAGATAGGAATGGGTATGTTTGCCAGAACACTATTCACAATTTTTACATCATTATCGATATCTAGTCACACAACTAATACACATGTATATTGATCTCCTTAACAGTTCAAAGAGGTGCGGGAGAAGCTCCTAGCAACGGAGCGCATACGAGCACTTCAAGAGGAAATAGCGGGATTTTTGCTCGACCAGGTCATAGATCCCAAAGGAGAATACTATTACCTGCTGCCGCCCCCATGAACCACTCCCAATTGTCATCGTGCTCCGAAGGCACCAAGGCAACATGTAGGAGAAATTGTATATATATATACATGTGTATGTGTGAATAATGGTGGTTGTGAGACATTCGATGATATATATATATATATGATCGGTTCTACGAGAAGTTCTATTTATATATATGCATAACCAATACAATATGTAGTATCGTAAAATACCAGCAAACAAAAAAGAATTAAATGGAAAACACAAAATTAAAGGAAAAAAAAAGCAAACCTCCGCAAATATTTTAGTACCGGTTGGTAACACCAACCGGTACTAAAGGGCTCCCCGCCCCCGACGCTGGCTCATGCCACGTGGTGACCCTTACAAGTGAAGATCATGAGCATAATATTTATGTCTCTCAAATTAATAGTGAAGCAAGAGATAATTTCTTGAAAAATACTAAAGCACACCATGCTCAAAAATATATAAGTGAAGCACTAGAGCAATTCCATAGAAAAGAGCTTCATTGATGGGATGTGAATGCCGCTTACTTAGCCTCCCTGGCAACTATTTGAGGACTCTATTTTATTTAAAAACTTTAAGATCTAAGTATTTTATTAAAACAAAAAGCAAAATGAAAATAAAATGACATTCTAAGAATAGCACAACTCATGTGAAGAAGCAAAAACTTAGGCTCAACCGATATTAACCGATAATTGTTGAAGAGGAAAGGTGGGATGCCTATCGGGGCATCCCCAAGATTAGATGCTTGAGACATCTTGAAATATTATCTTGGGGTGCCTTAGTAATC